>NW_024533781.1:0-72483 GCF_016097555.1 Gigantopelta aegis | reverse complement strand
TTTAAGTTTTCTTTTGGAAAACAAAATCAAATTACAAATAATTTTTACCTAAAATTAGTATGATCAAAATGAAGACGGTTGTTTTACTTTATAACCTTGTGACAAAAAGTGAGGCTAGTGGATCAAATGGAGGGGAGTTTATGATCTATAAATAATGGACCAATCAGACTCATTGTTTTAAAGGACAATCATATTTCATTGTATTTTAATTTTCCAGCTACAGTAACCAATCATATTGTTTTTAATCATGAGACCACTAAGTTCACTATTTAAACCATTCACATTATTCCTAGTCAGTCTGAAGTCTGGATATTATACTAAACTTATTATTTTAAAATCAAGATTATTTAACCCAGGACATGGTCAAGTAGGGGTAACATTTCAATGGCATCCGACCAAACCTCAAAGCAGTTCAGTTGAAAAGTAACACACCTTCTAATGTTCAAGTCAGTGAAGTGGTATCCGATTATGGCATCACTTAAATGGAGGTGGCCAGCTTTTAATATTATATATTAAAAATGTCAACTACAATTATCAATTTGAAGGGATGATCAAAGTGTAATCATCGTTATAATATACTACATACATACATAATACATACATACATATATATATATATATATGTATGTATGTATGTATGTATGTATGTATGTATGTATGTATGTATGTATGTATGTATATTATGTCATATAATAGTATATATAAATATATATATATATATATAATATATATATATATAATATATAGATAATATATTATACCAGCAATGAAGGACAAAAGAACAGAGCTCTTGCTTTGCTTGCTCTGTAAGTATGACCATCGATCTATTTTCACGAGAGTTCCGTGGCGTTATATAGTACATGCAGTACCACCCATTGTTCCACCCACCTTTAATTACAACAATTATTTGTAATAAAATCGCCAAATTTAAATTCGGTCAAATTTATTTGCTTATTTTGATGGCAAACTGTCAAATATTTAAGCCGCCAATAATACTCGCTATACGGTATATAGGATATACATACCAGGAAAAACCCCTGAGAAATGTCCTATGTACTGTTAGTATAGCATATAGTACACTAGTAGAACATCAGATTGTGTAATGAGCTATTAAAAATAAATTACAAGCGATTTTTTATATGTGATTTTTGATAATAGTCTTTTTCTGTAGATTATAAAAAAGTGTACCTGTACTTTGAAGTCAACACTTTGTGTCACTAAAGATCGTCAGTACAACTGACACCCCTCCTCCTCTTCAGTTACTGTCACTGTCCAATCCAGTACTTTACAAATTCCTGTTCAGTCTTCACGTGACACAAGTATCCAGCCAGAAAAACTATTACAGTCTATAATTCTGCTAACAGAAAAATGGCCACTGATAATACTCTTGCTTCATGGTACATAGAGCAGATAGATCGTGTTAGGAATGACGCAAAATCTCAAGCTACTTACTATGGTATTGAAAATTTAACATCTTCCCTAACAGGAAGAAGCTCTGCTACTGAGATGTCACACTCTTCACACGCACGTCCTAAACCCATCATTCCCACTGCTGCTCTTCAAACATATGCTAACTATCTTAAATCTTATTATAAAAAACAAATTTCCCAACTATTTTAAAAGTCATGTTCTACGTTTCCACACTCAAAAGTACATCAACTTAGCTTTAGTACATAAAGAGATTGAAACCAATCACGAAGGTGAACCATCAATTCTTCTTCAACTTCACGGTAAGGTAGATCAAATTCTCAGAAGAAAATCTCCATTGACTATTGAGGAAATTGGTATATTCAGTGGAGCTAAAAGCTCGGAGCATTTTAATTGAAGGTGCACCTGGTGTTGGTAAAGACAACATTGTCTTGGCATTTGTGTCAGAAATGGAGTGAAGGGTTATTTCTTCAGGAGTGGTCTCTAGTGGTGCTAGTGCGAATGAGAGATAAACGGGTTCGTGAAGCGAAGTGTTTTTTCAGACCTATTTTACTATCCTGATCCACTTGTTCAAAAAGAAATTTGTGATGAGTTGATGTCTACTAATGGAGCTGACTTGCTGATTCTCTTTGATGGTTATGATGAGATTTCAAAGTATCATGCTCCATATGATTCATTGTTCTCTTTAAAATTCTTAACCGTGAAGTCCTGACAGAAGCTACACTCCTGGTAACTAGTCGCCCTATCTCCACTCAACTCTTAGGAGATGAATTTATCCAGTCTATTGACCAACATATTGAAATATTGGGATTTGGAAAGCAAGACATTAATAATTACATGCTAGTAGCTTTAGAAAATAATCCTGCACTACTTGAAGCATTTAAATTTTATCTCTCTTCTCATCCTTTTGCTCAGTAGCTATGTACATTCCTTTACACTGTGGCCTTATTATTGAAATTGTTTTCGAGCTAATTGGAGAAGAGAGAAGGGGTTTTCTCCTAAAACATTGACTCAGTTATATACATCTTTAGTGTTACAACTCTATTGAGGTGTTATATGGATGAGCATGTTGAATACAAGGACCGTGAATCAGTCAGAAACTGAACGATCTGCCTGAGAAGATCTATGAACAGTTGATGCAACTTGCCAAGCTGGCTGCAGAAGGAATTGAAAAGCAACAATATATTTTTGATGACATTCCATGTGAGTCATTAGGTTTGATACAAAGAGTAGATGAACTCTACGTTGACCAAGATGCTAGAGTATCTTACAGTTTTGTTCATCTTACTTTACACGAGTACTTAGCAGCTCTGTACTGGTCTAAGATACCAGAACAGTTGGAAGAGCTTCTTGCAAAACCACATTTATTCCCACTGACTGAATTTATTGTCACAAACAATGTTAGCATTGAAGAACAATCTTCCAGCTTTGGTTCAGCTTCTGTCATACACTGGCCTGTTTTGCTGTTTCTTTCAGGTCTCACAAAGCTAGAAGGCTTAGATTGCTCTCTTCTTAGCATAACAAAAATCAGTAATGATTTGACACAGTCATTTCTGTCAATCCTGGTCTTTGTCAAGTCCTATTTGAAGCACAGTCACCAGAGTTAGTTTTCAAGTTATTCTCTTCTGGTTGCTTTAAGCCTGTTATAAACACAACACTAGATGCAGTAGTAACAGGTTATTGCATTTCTTGTAGTTCACCACAATCGTACTGGGAGATCTACTTTTTTGGCCACACTCATAAACCACAACATTGCGTATGTTAGCAACTGGCTTACATTATTTAGATACACCTAAAAATGGAGGACACATATCACGACTTGTTTTGGATACTTGGGATCAACTCTCACAGTGTATTGAGGTTTTGCCAAAGTTTCATCCTTACACACAAGAGCTTGTAGATTTACAATTATGTGGCAAGCTAACATTTGGTGCTTCTCATACTGATATTCTAGTACAAGTTGCTACATATTATCCTTCATTACGTAAAGTGACTATTATTTCATCTAAAAACTCATCACATAGTTGGAGTCACCTTATTTGTCTCTTCCTCAATTGCTCTCTTTAGAAACTCTTTATTTGGCTTTTGTATATCTCCAGGATAACTCTTTGGAGGATTCAGAAGATAGCAGTCAATTACTTTGTCGCCCATTGTCACTATGTAAATCATTAAAACATTTTAAACTATGGCTTTTCGAACACGTTCCAGTGATAGCAGTCAACTGATGAGAATTTACTTAATGTCCTTGTAAGCAGACTCCAGATATTAGAATTGGATTTTTCTACATTAAATGAAGCATCCACTTCACTTCTAAGCAAGACATTACAAAGTGAGCATTGCTGTTTGCAGAGGCTAAAACTCGGGTCCTGTAAAATTACTCCAAACAATCTGAATCACCTTCTCATGAGTTTTAACAAAAAAACACCAGTCTGCATAACCTTAAAATTGAGAACTGTACAGCTTTATCTCAGACATTACCATCTCTTAAGGAAATACTGTTACTAACACTACACTAAAGAAAATGGTGATATGGGACAATAGTATACTAGAAACTGATGTCGAGGAATTAGTGCAAACTGTACAATCTGGTACTCTATCACAACTTGTCCTTCATGTAGACTATAAACTACACTGCGCACCAGGCATGGGTCAAAATACATTGAAAAGTATTTAAATACAAATACAAATACCCTCAAAAATATGAAATACAAAATACAAATACAAATACTTCTAGCAGGAGTGTATTTCAAATACAAATACAAATACTTTGAAAAGTATTTAAATACTTTTAAAATACGTCTTTGTACTATCCAGAACCTCCCCATTATTTGCTTTTACATGTAATAACTAATTACAAATTATTGATTGCATCTAATAAACATACGTTCTTCAAATGTTTTGTTGATTAGGCGACATTAATCCTATCTCACAGATAGTGTACCTGTTGGTACTTATAGGTGTCCATAGATCTTACACATAATTATGCAGAAGAAAAAAACAATTTAAAAGGGAGTATTTGAAGATTTCATGAAGTATTTGAAATACAAATACAAATACTTCCTGTTCAAAAGTTCAAAATACAAATACAAATACAAATACTCAAAAAAAGTATTTAAATACAGCTAAATACAATACTCATGTATTTGACCCCAAGCCTGCTGCGCACATATTGACAAAGTCTGTTTTCAGCAGTCAGATGACCCATTATAAACCAAAATTTAATAATGATTCCTTAACCATAAACCATTAATTTATATGACTTTATTATTTCAGTAGACCACAGGGTGGGTTCAGTCCATAATGTCAACTCCCATAATGATAATATCACTCATGATTTGACATTTGGATGTACCAAGTCACAAGGCAACACTCATTTATCTACTTAATTACAGTCATAGCTAATTATTAGTAAGAGGTCTGCACTTAAGTAATTTTTATTTTTAACATCTTTACTCTGATTTATATAGTCATATACTAGAAATTCAAAATATGACAGAGATTGGGGCAGTATATTAGGAATGACTATAATACAGGTTATAAAGGTTCTTTGGATTGTTTACAAAAGTTTTCTTTGTCTTTGTGTAATGTCTCTATAATATTTCTATAAAGTTAACTTTGAAAATACCTGAATACTGATAGAGACAGATTAAATGTAAATAAAGATAACCTCATGATCACTTGATTATATTATATCATGTCACAATTGTGTATAGAAGTGTAATAACAGTACAATTATTGTACTGTTATTACACTTCTATACACAAGTACAGATGAATAGATCACAGTAAGTATAATCACAGATTAACAATGGTTTTGCTGAATTCCTCCTATCTCGACCATATCATTAAGACCAGACAATATACCCACATCTGTCTCAAGCTTGCCTTCAAAGGAATTGTATGTTCAACATAAGTAATTAGAACTGTTTCTATATAGTTTTCAGTAATTTCTGCTATTTATGAGGTATCACTCCAACTACCCAACAATCTTGAAACATCTTGAACCAGGTCAGAGGTCTAATGTAATTAGGTAGGGTATTTGAATCAAAAGCCTGAAATGAGGGTAGCTATAATACTAGTTAACCATCCAAATGATAGTTCAGTTAATTTGTTAGAATAGAAAAGATCATCTTGGTCTCATTACATTGCTGAAATCATTGAACAGATTCATTATCAGCTACAATGAATAATGGAACAAAAGGAGAAAAGGGAGACACAGGACCAAAGGTATGTTGTGAACATCATTCAGCACTGCTTGATTGTAATGATATAGGGAATAAAAGGAGATATGGGTAACAAAGGAGAGAAGGGGTCAAAAGGCAATAGTGGATCAATGAAAGTAATAGTAAGTGGTATATATATTTGTACAGCCATGTAGCTATTTATTATTTTGTTAGGGAGAGAAAAGAAGAAAAAAAGGAAATATGGGTCAACCTGGTCCAAAAGGAAGTAATGTAAGCTACATGTATAATTATTTCAAATTATAATATATATCTGTTGGTTTAAAGGGAACAAAAGGTCAAAAGGGTGAAGTAGGACCTAAAGGAAATATAGGTCCTACTGGAGACAAAGGAGACAAAGTAATAATTTCCTTTAGCATGAAGTATTTTTAAAGTCATTATTCAATATTTATATAACAGGGTGAAAAAATGAGATAAAGGACAAAAAGGAGAAATTGGTCCAATTGGTGATACATGAGATAAAGTAAAAATGTAACAATTTATGTGACTTATTATGAATGAGGACATTTTAAAGGAGAGAAAGGATTAATTGGACTAAATGGTTATATAGGAGATGAAGTAATTTGATAATATTAAATGAGTCTTTACATATCAAAATAACAGGGTGACAGAGGACTAAAAGGTGACAAAGGAAATATAGGACCACCAGGTAAAGATGGCACACAAGGACAAGCTAGAATACCAGGTAAAGATGGACTATCAGGATGTAGTGGACCTCCTGGAAAAAAGGGGAAAAAAGGTCATAAAGGAGAAAAAGGAGACAAAGGGACAAAGGTTAACATTCATAATGTCTCTGGCTGTATAAGATATTTTATAGGGTGTGAAAGGAGATATGGGTTTAAAGGGACAAAAGGGTGATACTGGCATGAAAGGTCAAAAAGGAAAATCAGGGCTTAATGGAACTAAAGGAGAAAAAGGGAATACCTGGTAAAGATGGCATCCCTGGAATTCCTGGATGAGCTGGAAAACCAGGGTACTAAAGGAGCTAAAGGAACACCAGGAAATCCTGGTTTACAGGAGAAAATGGAAGGACAGGAGTACCAGGAAAAGGTCAGTGTAGTAACCATGAAACAATGATTTAAGGTTTTATATTTTGGCAAATATGGCAAAAAAGGAGATAGAGGTCTCCTAGGGAAATGGGACAACCTGGAAGGAATGGAACAGATGGAATAAAGGGAGAAAAAGATAGTCCAGGTGAAAAAGGAATGAAAGGAAGAGATTGTCCACCTAGAATGAAAGGTGAATTAAAGGTTCTCCAGGAGCTATAGGAAATACTGGAAAACCAGGATCAAAGGTATATGTTTAGTTACAGCATTGAATTATGTATAACTGAAATTTTAAAGGGTGAAAAGGGAATGAAAGGATCTAAAGGAGACATTGGACTGTCTGGAAATTGCACTGGTATGTTTAACCACAATAATTTAATATCATATAAGAAGAAATTCTAACAGGCATAGAAGGGCCTGTTGGACCACAAGCCCCTCCAGGACATAATAGGCTACCTGGAAAGCTTGCCCCCTAGGACTTACTGGACCAAAAGGAATGATAGGCAATAAAGGCACGAAAGGAGATATTGGTTAGTAATTCTTTCTCAATAACATACACTTAGTTTTAATTTGACTACAGGTCCACCAGGACCTAAGGGTATGGAATGAGAGAAAGGAGAAAAGGGAGATGAAGGAGATAAAGGACTGCATGGAGATAATAGTACAATAATTGGACCTAAAGGTGAAACTAGGTCCACCAGGTGAGGAAGATAATCATATTACTGTTACATGAAATTAATGTCTTTGATCACTACAGGTAGACAAGGTTTTCCAGGAAATAAAGGTACCAAAGGAGAGAAAGGCCCATCAGGTCCTAAAGGTGAACCATTACCTGGCCCAAAAGGAATGCCAGGTCATCCTGGCCCAAAAGGAGACATTGGCAGAAAAAGGCCTACCAGGTCCACCAGGAATGAATGCATTGGTAAGCAATCAGTAATATGAAGAAGGACATGATACAATTTCAATCTATATAATAGATCTTTCAGAATGAAACACATCTATGTCAAGATAGAAACAGTCTATCCACATGGCACTATAGCACTCAATCTTGACAACAAAAGTCTCTATGTATATATTACTAGAGTTGGATGGATAAAACATACATGTAATTATGAAGAAACTGACACTCGCTGTAAAAGAGATGTTGAAACAACTCAATCAAATGGGTCAGAATATAAAGATATGGAAGTGGATTTAAATAAGTTAATTGTTGGCACAAAAAAGAGAAAAATTCTAGTATTCTAAACAAGTAATACTCGTTTTACTAATTATATATATAATATTTGTTAGGTTAACTAGTAATTCATATCATTTGCTATATAATTTATAAACCAATCAAACAGACCAACAATGTAATACTAATATAGTCAATTCCCATAACATTAACTGTCAATGTCCAAAAAAATTTCATTTTCAGTATAAACTATGAACTTGTACAAAACATGTCTTCTTAAATTTAAACACAGAGTATAGATGACGTCATCAAATTATATATGTGTCTATTCAGTCTAACAGTACATGTCAACAAGATGGCTAAGACAGCAAAAGCCATGTATATTGAGAACTTTTCTGTTTACTTTTCATAGTATTACCCAATATAGCTGATTTTACAACTGCTTTAGCAAAGCGCTGATTAGTTTTAGGACGTGGGTGGTCATACCTATGACAAGTAATAATATAGATCTACTTAATCAAACTAGCTAGTGACATAGAACTAACCATCCTGTAGCTCCCATTCTATCAGCTCGCATCTTGTTTCTCTTAGCATCTCGTATCAAAGTCTCCATAGCTAGCCTGAAGAAAGTATAATAAGAGCAAAGAGGTAGATAATAACACCACATGATGTCAATGTTTAATATTTGTATGTGTATGTTAAAGATTGATTGTAAATTTAGCCCATCTTAAAATATGTTGATAGCTTGAAAACTTGTTGGCCAGCTCAAAATTAAAATGTCTTAACATAACAAATCTATCTTGTTGAAACCACATTTTGTTGTTGAAAGAAAACAGTTAACAACACTTTATGATCAGCCACTACTATATAACTGACAGTAGAATATTGTTAAGTTAATAATCATTCATTGGAAAACAAAATCACAATTTCCAAATAATTTTTACATAAAAATTAGTATGATCAAAATGAAGACAGAGGTTGTTTTACTTTTATAACCTTGTGACAAAAGTGAGCTAGTGGATCAAATGGAGGAAGTTTATGATCAATAAATAATGGACCAATCAGATTCATTGTTTAAACGACCAATCATATTCATTGTATTTTATTTTCCCACGCTACATTAACCAATCATATTGTTTTAATCATGAGACCACTAAGTTCACTATTTAAACCCATTCACATTCATTCCTAGTCAGTCTGAAGTCTGGATATTATACTTAACTTATTATTTTAAAATCAAGATTATTTAACCCAGACATGGTCAATTAGGTAACATTTCAATCGCATCCGCATCCGACAAACCTCAAAGCAGCTCAGTTGAAAAGTAACAACCTTCTAACTGTTCAAGTCAGTGAAAGTGGTATCGATTATGGCATCACTTAAATTGAGCTGGCCAGCTTTTACATATTATATATTAAAATGTCAACTACAATTATCAATTTGAAGGGATGATCAAAGTGTAATCATCTTTCTAATATCTACATACATACATACATACATACATACATACATACATACATACATATATATATATATATATATATATATATATATATATATATATACATACATACATACATATATATATATTATGTATGTATGTATGTATGTATGTATGTATGTATGTATGTATGTATGTATATATGTATATAATATATATATATAATGTATGTATGTATGTATGTATGTATATATATATATAATATATATATATATATATATATATATATATATATATATATATATATATATATATATATATATATTATATATATATATATATATATATACCAGAATTGAAGGACAAAAGAACAGAGCTCTTGCTTTGCTGTTACTCCGAGTTTCACGCGTTATCAGACAGCTGAATGCATCTGTTGGTTGAGCATCGAGGTGTTAACTATTGTCTTGTCCCTTGAGAACTGTGCTAAATAGTACTACTTGTTTCATTGGTCGGCACTTTGAGACGAGTTCGGACCTTTTGTTAAAGGTGGTGGTTTTGTCGGCGTTGATAATAGAGAGTTTTTCGGTTAGGCAAAGGTTTTGCACCGCTTTGTTGTGTTGGAGGCCTTCGGTTTATTGACCAGGTAATTTGAATTCCTCACCTTCTTCTTCAATTGCCAAAACATACTTCGATAGTTCCGTGCTGTTTCCAAAATAGCACGGAACTATCGAAGTATGTTTGGCAATTGAAGAAAGAAGGTGAGGAATTCAAAATTACCTGGTCAATAAACCGAAGGGCCTCCAACACAACAAAAGCGGTGCAAAACCCTTTGCCTAACCGAAAAACTCTCTATTATCAAACGCCGACAAAACCACCACCCTTAACAAAAGGTCCAAACTCGTCTCAAAGTGCCGATATGAAAAACAAGTACTATTTAGCACAGTTCTCAAGGGACAAGACATAGTTAACACCTCGACGCTCAACCAACAGATGCATTCAGCTGTCTGATGATCGCATAACGCGTGAAACTCGGAGAGTAACAGCAACAAAGCGAGAGCTCTGTTCTATCAGGAATTACAGTTGTTGTAACAATGATTGGCAACAGAATATAGCTTTTAATAGAAAGTCTTGCAAAGTCAATAGCAAAATATTTTGTATATGACAATGATAATAATGATACATGATACCTCATGTTCATGAACATTTGAGCTCTAAATACCTCATATTTCTTATAACATCAAAGGGAAATATTCAAAAAATGTCTAAAACAACATTGATCATGACTAGGAAAATCTTTTAAAAATTAATACTTATCACATTCTCTATAAACTGTATATCAGATTATGCTAAATGAGACAAAGGAAAGGCATAAAACAAGTTCACAAAAGTTTAGAGAAATGATAAATGTATGATCTTGTGTGATATAATCTATATATAATAAAGACATTTTTACAAATAATAGTGAATAGATATGTTATATAGAGTATATTATAGTTAGTATTTAATAAATAAATGTAGGTCATTCTACAATACATTGGGCATTGTTTTATATGTTTATAATATTAATTTTAGAGTTTGATTTGTATTTACATTACTAGTAATCTTTGAAATGGTTTGTACTCCACAAATTAAATGATATCCATGAAGTAATGAATTGTTTTTCTCTTAAAATATTTATCTTAAATTTTACAGCAAGTCATACTTGAGAGACTATATGTAATCAATTCAATAACGCTGTGTGTGTGTGTGTGTGGTTGTAATGTTTGACAACTATCTTTACATCAGCACTGTTACTTTTACCATAACACCTTATAGAATAGTCCCCTCTTTGAACAAAGGGAGGCTGCCTTGTGGTTTATCTAACCAAATGTATGTTTATATTATAACTTGATAAATCCAAACCTCATTATTTCTGTTAGAGTGCAGTGCAAGTAGCATGTGATTTCAAATTGTAGATGTTTCAATAATTTAGAGTTAATTTCTGTCTAAAGTTCCATGGCATTACTAGTGGACTGAGTTCATATTGTTATGCATTAACTGCAATTTTCATTCTATCAACATGCTTTACATTATCAAAGTGCCAAGATGGTAAGATTAACTTATTCATTGTGTATATAATACTATAATGTTTATATAATTTGTAGTGTCACTGAATCTGCTTCAGCTCACAAATTTGCAAGATAGAATGGCAATGGAGTGAGCATAGTCCCAGGACCTGTAGGAAGTCAAGCATTTAAGTTGTCTCATCCATTTACTCTTATTGCTCAAGATAGTTCATGGATTGAATTGAGCCAAAGAATTGGCAATTGTGCTTTCTTCTGTCAAATTGATAGTAACTATAGTGGTAATATTCTTCAATGGTCTTCCTATTCTGGTAACATTCTCAAAGTGGATATTGAGAAAGATGCACAGAACAACAAAATTTCTGAGTGTGAAACTGTTTGATCAATCACCCGTTAAGTTTCAACTCCCTGCATCAATGGGTAATTATCTAAGCATTGGGTTCAGTATTAAGTATGGCTATACAATTACTGTCTATGCTGACTGCTATCAAATCACTTCTGCTGATCTACCAAACTTGCTATATGGAAACTAATACAACTAGAAATGTTACGATATTTCAAACAGCATCTCCTTCTTCAATGCCAATGGTATTTTTATAGTTAGCTATTGTGTATACTTGTTATATTGTTTTATTTCAGGTATCTGAGATGATATTATCAACTATCAAAACATTAGCAATTAAGGATTGTCCAGTTAGTCCTGATACAATGACTGTTGTTTATTTACTTTTATTTGTTTTTATAGAGGATCAAAATTCGAGTTCAATCTCAGGTTAATAGAATTAACTAGATTCATTTATCTTAATATTTTTAGGGAAAGGAGGGTTGTCCTGGACCAACAGGATATGTTGGGCCAAAGGTTTGTTTTATTTAATTTGTAAAGTAAACTGTTATGTCTATTATTGTTTTAGGGTGATATGGGCTCCTTGGTAATCAAGGAATATCAGGCTATGATGGGAAAAATGGTAGCACAGGACCCAAAGTGAGGTTATCATGTAAATTACTGGTTAAAAATTGTTTCTAGGGATGTGTCGGAAAGAAAGGTGAGATGGTATGAAAGGAATAAAAGGGAGATCCTGGAATAAAAGTAAATTATTATTCACTTAATTAAATTATTCCTCCTATCTTATATAGGGTCTGTCTGGAGATAAAGGTACAAGAGGACCTGTAGGAGGTCTGGAATGAAAGGAGACATAGACAAACCAGTATGTTCTGACAATATTATGTTAATTATAATTTCAACAGGGAGAACTTGGAATAAGAGGTCAAAATGGAACTGATGGTATACCAGGTCACCTAGGACAACAGGGAAAACCTGTGTGTTTTAATTATGTTAGGGCTGTTTTTAATTCTTTGTTTGTGTAGGGTCTTGCAGGAACAAAAGGAGCTAAAGGTAGTATTGGACCAAAAGGAGACAAGGTACATATGATGCATACTAGCAGCTTATCTGATCTACTATCATCCAAATATAGGGTGATAATGGTACAATAGGTGATGATGGTAAGAAGGGGACTAGTGGTCTTCCTGGTAACAGGGGGACACTTGTGAGTATAATCAGAAATATATGTTATTATTATTGTTGTTGTAAGGGTCTTCCTGGAATTAAGGGACAATATGGTGTTAAAGGAATGAAAGGAATCAAGGGAGAAAAGGGTTCTGTTGGAATGATAGGACTGAAGGGGACAAATGGAATGAAAGGAATTAAGGGAATTAAAGGAGACAATGGTACAAATGGCTTAAAAGGAGACAGAGGAAAACGTGGTGATAATGGAAAGACTGGATGTCATGGACCACGTGGAGCAGATGTAAGTATTCTGTATTATGAACATCTATGAATTCTCTGTCATTAGGGAGTACCAGGATCAAATGGTAGTAATGGAAATATGGGATCACCTGGAACACAAGGATTGACAGGATCAAAGGTTGATATTAGTATAATGTAATATTTAATAATTATAATTTCAATATTAGGGTACAAGAGGACATATGGGACCATCAGGTATTAATGGTGTACCAGGTTATCAAGGTGGACAAGGACTAACAGTAATATTGGTCACATGTAATACATATTTATACAAAAAATGTTCTAGGGTCCTCCTGGAATGACTGGACCACCTGGTATGAAAGGAGACAAAGGAATACCTGTATGTTATCTGTTGATAATAATTTCTCTATATTGCCTATTTCATCTTTATTATGTGTGTGTGTGTGTGTGTGTAGGGTGATGATGGTATAAAAGGAGACACTGGTGACAAAGGAACCATAGGACTTCCAGGTCAAAATGGATCTCTTGTAAGTTAGTAATAATTGGTATACATTATGAGTTGATATCTTTCTTAACTAGGGACTTCCTGGAATTAAGGGACAATATGGTGTTAAAGGAATGAAAGGAATCAAGGGAGGAAAGGGTTCTGTTGGAATGATAGGAATGAATGGGACCATTGGAATGAAAGGAATTAAAGGAATAAAAGGAGACAATGGTACAAATGGCCTAAAAGGAGACAGAGGAAAAACGTGGTGATAATGGAAAGACTGGATGTCATGGACCACGTGGAGCAGATGTAAGTATTCTGTATTTTGAACATCTATGAATTCTCTGTCATTAGGGAGTACCAGGATCAAATGGTAGTAATGGAAATATGGGATCACCTGGAACACAAGGATGACAGGATCAAAGGTTGATATTAGTATAATATAATATTTAATAATATAATTTCAATATTAGGGTACAAGAGGACATATGGGACCATCAGGTAATAACGGTGTACCAGGTTACCAAGGAGGACAAGGACTACCAGTAATATTGGTCACATGTAATACATATTTATACAAAAAATGTTCTAGGGTCCTCCTGGAATGACTGGACCACCTGGTATGAAAGGAGACAAAGGAATACCTGTATGTTATCTGTGATACATAATTTTCTCTATATTGCCTATTTCATCTTTATTATGTGTGTGTATGTGTGTGTAGGGTGATGATGGTATAAAAGGAGACACTGGTGACAAAGGAACCATAGGACTTCCAGGTCAAAATGGATCTCTTGTAAATTAGTAATAATTGGTATACATTATGAGTTGATATCTTCTTAACTAGGGACTTCCTGGAATTAAGGGACAATATGGTGTTAAAGGAATGAAAGGAATCAAGGGAGGAAAGGGTTCTGTTGGAATGATAGGAATGAATGGGACCATTGGAATGAAAGGAATTAAAGGAATAAAAGGAGACAATGGTACAAATGGCCTAAAAGGAGACAGAGGAAAAACATGGTGATAATGGAAAGACTGGACGTCATGGACCACGTGGAGCAGATGTAAGTATTCTGTATTATGAACATCTATGAATTCTCTGTCATTAGGGAGTACCAGGATCAAATGGTAGTAATGGAAATATGGGATCACCTGGAACACAAGGATTGACAGGATCAAAGGTTGATATTAGTATAATATAATATTTAATAATATAATTTCAATATTAGGGTACAAGAGGACATATGGGACCATCAGGTATTAATGGTGTACCAGGTTACCAAGGTGGACAAGGACTACCAGTAATATTGGTCACATGTAATACATATTATACAAAATGTTCTAGGGTCCTCCTGGAATGACTGGACCACTAGTATGAAAGGAGACAAAGGAATACCTGTATGTTATCTGTTGATACATAATTTTCTCTATATTATCTTTATTACATGTGTGTGTGTGTGTAGGGTGATGATGGTATAAAAGGAGGCACTGGTGACAAAGGAACCATAGGACTTCCAGGTCAAAATGGATCTCTTGTAAATTAGTAATAATTGGTGTACATTATGAGTTGATATCTTTCTTAACTAGGGACTTCCTGGAATTAAGGGACAAATATGGTGTTAAGGAATGAAAGGAATCAAGGGAGGAAAGGGTTCTGTTGGAATGATAGGAATGAATGGGACCATTGGAATGAAAGGAATTAAAGGAATAAAAGGAGACAATGGTACAAATGGCCTAAAAGGAGACAGAGGAAAACGTGGTGATAATGGAAAGACTGGATGTCATGGACCACGTGGAGCAGATGTAAGTATCTGTATTTTGAACATCTATGAATTCTCTGTCATTAGGGAGTACCAGGATCAAATGGTAGTAATGGAAATATGGGATCACCTGGAACACAAGGATTGACAGGATCAAAGGTTGATATTAGTATAATGTAATATTAATTGTGTATTTTCAATATTAGGGTACAAGAGGACATATGGGACATCAGGTATAATGGTGTACCAGGTTACCAAGGTGGACAAGGACTAACAGTAATATTGGTCACATGTAATACATATTTATACAAAATGTTCTAGGGTCCTCCTGGAATGACTGGACCACTGGTATGAAAGGAGACAAAGGAATACCTGTATGTTATCTGTTGATACAACTATCATAATTTTCTCTATATTGGCTATTTCATCTTTATTATGGTGTGTGTGTGTGTAGGGTGATGATGGTATAAAAGGAGACACTGGTGACAAAGGAACCATAGGACTTCCAGGTCAAAATGGATCTCTTGTAAATTAGTAATAATTGGTATACATTATGAGTTGATATCTTTCTTAACTAGGGACTTCTGGAATTAAGGGACAATATGGTGTTAAAGGAATGAAAGGAATCAAGGGAGGAAAGGGTTCTGTTGGAATGATAGGAATGAATGGGACCATTGGAATGAAAGGAATTAAAGGAATAAAAGGAGACAATGGTACAATGGCCTAAAAGGAGGACAGAGGAAAACATGGTGATAATGGAAAGACTGGATGTCATGGACCACGTGGAGCAGATGTAAATATTCTGTATTATGAACATCTATGGATTCTCTGTCATTAGGGAGTACCAGGATCAAATGGTAGTAATGGAAATATGGGATCACCTGGAACACAAGGATTGACAGGATCAAAGGTTGATATTAGTATAATGTAATATTTAATAATATAATTTAATATTAGGGTACAAGAGGACATATGGGACCATCAGGTATTAATGGTGTACCAGGTCACCAAGGTGGACAGGACTAACAGTAATATTGGTCACATGTAATACATATTTATACAAAAATGTTCTAGGGTCCTCCTGGAAGACTGGACCACCTAGTATGAAAGGAGACAAAGGAATACCTGTATGTTATCTGTTGATACATAATTTTCTATATTATCTTTATTATGTGTGTGTGTGTGTGTGTAGGGTGATGATGGTATAAAAGGAGACACTGGTGACAAAGGAACCATAGGACTTCCAGGTCAAAATGGATCTCTTGTAAATTAGTAATAATTGGTATACATTATGGGTTGATATCTTTCTTAACTAGGGGACTTCCCTGGAATAAGGGACAATATGGTGTTAAAGGAATGAAAGGAATCAAGGGAGGAAAGGGTTCTGTTGGAATGATAGGAATGAATGGGGCCATTGGAATGAAAGGAATTAAAGGAATTAAAGGAGACAATGGTACAAATGGTTTAAAAGGAGACAGAGGAACAACGTGGTGATAATGGAAAGACTGGACGTCATGGACCACGTGGAGCAGATGTAAGTATTCTGTATTATGAACATCTATGAATTCTCTGTCATTAGGGAGTACCAGGATCAAATGGTAGTAATGGAAATATGGGATCACCTGGAACACAAGGATTGACAGGATCAAAGGTTGATATTAGTATAATATAATATTTAATTGTGTATTTTCAATATTAGGGTACAAGAGGATATATGGGACCATCAGGATTAATGGTGTACCAGGTTACCAAGGAGGACAAGGACTACCAGTAATATTGGTTAGTATGTGATAACATATTTATACAAAATGTTCTAGGGTCCTCCTGGAATGACTGGACCACTGGTATGAAAGGAGACAAAGGAAACCTGTATGTTATCTGTTGATACAAACTATCATACTTTTCTCAGTATGGGTTATTTCATCTTTATTATGTGTGTGTGTGTGTAGGGTGATGATGGTATAAAAGGAGACACTGGTGACAAAGGAATCATAGGACTTCAGGTCAAAATGGATCTCTTGTAAATTAGTAATAATTGGTGTACATTATGAGTTGATATCTTTATTAATAGGGACGCATCGAGGTGTTAACTATTGTCTTGTCCCTTGAGAACTGTGCTAAATAGTACTACTTGTTTTCAGGGTCGGCACTTTTAGACGAGGTCGGACCTTTTGTTTAAAGGTGGTGGTTTTTGTCGCGTTGATAATAGAGAGTTTTTTTCGTTAGGCAAGGTTTTGCACCGCTTTGTTGTGTTTAGGAGGCCCTTCGGTTTATTGACCAGGTAATTTTGAATTCCTCACTTCTTTCTTCAATTGCCAAACATACTTCGATAGTTCCGTGCTGTTTCCAAAATAGCACGAACTATCGAAGTATGTTTGGCAATTGAAGAAAAGGTGAGGAATTCAAAATTACCTGTCAATAAACCGAAGGGCCTCCACACAACAAATCGGTGCAAAACCTTTGCCTAACCGAAAAACTCTCTATTATCAACGCCGACCAAAACCACCACCCTTAACAAAAGGTCCAAACTCGTCTCAAAGTGCCGATATGAAAACAAATACTATTTAGCACAGTTCTCAAGGGACAAGACATAGTTAACACCTCGACGCTCAACCAACAGATGCATTCAGCTGTCCTGATGATCGCATAACGCGTGAAACTCGGAGAGTAACAGCAACAAAGCGAGAGCTCTGTTCTATCAGAATTACCAGTTGTTGTAACAATGATTGGCAACAGAATATAGCTTTTAATAGAAAGTCTTGCAAAGTCAATAGCAAAATATTTTTGTTATATGACAATGATAATAATGATACATGATACCCTCATGTTCATGAACATTTGAGCTCTAAATACCTCATATTTCTTATAACATCAAAGGGAAATATTCAAAAAATGTCTAAAACAACATTGATCATGACTAGGAAAATCTTTTAAAAATTAATACTTATCACATTCTCTATAAACTGTATATCAGATTATTGCTAAATGAGACAAAGGAAAGGCATAAACAAGTTCCACAAAGTTTAAGAGAAATGATAAATGTATGATCTTGTGTGATATTAATCTATATATAATAAAGACATTTTTACAAAATATAGTGAATAGATATGTTTATAGAGTATATTATAGTTAGTATTTATAAATAAATGTAGGTCATTCTACAATACATTTGGCATTGTTTTATATGTTTATAATATTAATTTTAGAGTTTGATTTGTATTTACATTACTAGTAATCTTTGAAATGGTTTGTACTCCACAAATTAAATGATATCCATGAAGTAATGAATTGTTTTTCTCTTAAAATATTTTATCTTAAATTTTACAGCAAGTCATACTTGAGAGACTATATGTAATCAATTCAATAACGCTGTGTGTGTGTGTGTGTGTTTGTAATGTTTGACAACTATCTTTACATCAGCACTGTTACTTTTACCATAACACCTTATAGAATAGTCCCCTCTTTGAACAAAGGGAGGCTGCCTTGTGGTTTATCTAACCAAATGTATGTTTATATTATAACTTGATAAATCCAAACCTCATTATTTCTGTTAGAGTGCAGTGCAAGTAGCATGTGATTTCAAATTGTAGATGTTTCAATAATTTAGAGTTAATTTCTGTCTAAAGTTTCCATGGCATCTACTAGTGGACTGAGTTCATATTGTTATGCATTAACTGCAATTTTCATTCTATCAACATGCTTTACATTATCAAAGTGCCAAGATGGTAAGATTAACTTATTCATTGTGTATATAATACTATAATGTTTATATAATTTGTAGTGTCACTGAATCTGCTTCAGCTCACAAATTTGCAAGATAGAATTGGCAATGGAGTGAGCATAGTCCCCGGACCTGTAGGAAGTCAAGCATTTAAGTTGTCTCATCCATTTACTCTTATTGCTCAAGATAGTTCATGGATTGAATTGAGCCAAAGAATTGGCAATTGTGCTTTCTTCTGTCAAATTGATAGTAACTATAGTGGTAATATTCTTCAATGGTCTTCCTATTCTGGTAACATTCTCAAAGTGGATATTGAGAAAGATGCACAGAACAACAAAATTCTGAGTGTGAAACTGTTTGATCAATCACCCGTTAAGTTTCAACTCCCTGCATCAATGGGTAATTATCTAAGCATTGGGTTCAGTATTAAGTATGGCTATACAATTACTGTCTATGCTGACTGCTATCAAATCACTTCTGCTGATCTACCAAACTTGCTATATGGAACTAATACAACTAGAAATGTTACGATATTTCAAACAGCATCTCCTTCTTCAATGCCAATGGTATTTTTATAGTTAGCTATTGTGTATACTTGTTATATTGTTTTTATTTCAGGTATCTGAGATGATATTATCAACTATCAAAACATTAGCAATTAAGGATTGTCCAGTTAGTCCTGATACAATGACTGTTTGTTTATTTACTTTTTATTTTGTTTTTATAGAGGATCAAAATTCGAGTTCAATCTCAGGTTAATAGAATTAACTAGATTCATTTATCTTAATATTTTTAGGGAAAGGAGGGTTGTCCTGGACCAACAGGATATGTTGGGCCAAAGGTTTGTTTTATTTAATTTGTAAAGTAAACTGTTATGTCTATTATTGTTTTAGGGTGATACTGGGCTCCTTGGTAATCAAGGAATATCAGGCTATGATGGGAAAAATGGTAGCACAGGACCCAAAGTGAGGTTATCATGTTAAATTACTGGTTAAAAATTGTTTCTAGGGATGTGTCGGAAAGAAAGGTGAGACTGGTATGAAAGGAATAAAAGGAGATCCTGGAATAAAAGTAAATTATTATTCACTTAATTAAATTATTCCTCCTATCTTATATAGGGTCTGTCTGGAGATAAAGGTACAAGAGGACCTGTAGGAGGTCCTGGAATGAAAGGAGACATAGACAAACCAGTATGTTCTGACAATTATTATGTTAATTATAATTTCAACAGGGAGAACTTGGAATAAGAGGTCAAAATGGAACTGATGGTATACCAGGTCACCTAGGACAACAGGGAAAACCTGTGTGTTTTAATTATGTTAGGGCTGTTTTTAATTCTTTGTTTGTGTAGGGTCTTGCAGGAACAAAAGGAGCTAAAGGTAGTATTGGACCAAAAGGAGACAAGGTACATATGATGCATACTAGCAGCTTATCTGATCTACTATCATCCAAATATAGGGTGATAATGGTACAATAGGTGATGATGGTAAGAAGGGGACTAGTGGTCTTCCTGGTAACAGGGGGACACTTGTGAGTATAATCAGAAAATATATGTTATTATTATTGTTGTTGTAAGGGTCTTCCTGGAATTAAGGGACAATATGGTGTTAAAGGAATGAAAGGAATCAAGGGAGAAAAGGGTTCTGTTGGAATGATAGGACTGAAGGGGACAAATGGAATGAAAGGAATTAAGGGAATTAAAGGAGACAATGGTACAAATGGCTTAAAAGGAGACAGAGGAAAACGTGGTGATAATGGAAAGACTGGATGTCATGGACCACGTGGAGCAGATGTAAGTATTCTGTATTATGAACATCTATGAATTCTCTGTCATTAGGGAGTACCAGGATCAAATGGTAGTAATGGAAATATGGGATCACCTGGAACACAAGGATTGACAGGATCAAAGGTTGATATTAGTATAATGTAATATTTAATAATATAATTTCAATATTAGGGTACAAGAGGACATATGGGACCATCAGGTATTAATGGTGTACCAGGTTATCAAGGTGGACAAGGACTAACAGTAATATTGGTCACATGTAATACATATTTATACAAAAATGTTCTAGGGTCCTCCTGGAATGACTGGACCACCTGGTATGAAAGGAGACAAAGGAATACCTGTATGTTATCTGTTGATACATAATTTTCTCTATATTGCCTATTTCATCTTATTATGTGTGTGTGTGTGTGTGTGTAGGGTGATGATGGTATAAAAGGAGACACTGGTGACAAAGGAACCATAGGACTTCCAGGTCAAAATGGATCTCTTGTAAGTTAGTAATAATTGGTATACATTATGAGTTGATATCTTTCTTAACTAGGGACTTCCTGGAATTAAGGGACAATATGGTGTTAAAGGAATGAAAGGAATCAAGGGAGGAAGGGTTCTGTTGGAATGATAGGAATGAATGGGACCATTGGAATGAAAGGAATTAAAGGAATAAAAGGAGACAATGGTACAAATGGCCTAAAAGGAGACAGAGGAAAACGTGGTGATAATGGAAAGACTGGATGTCATGGACCACGTGGAGCAGATGTAAGTATTCTGTATTTTGAACATCTATGAATTCTCTGTCATTAGGGAGTACCAGGATCAAATGGTAGTAATGGAAATATGGGATCACCTGGAACACAAGGATTGACAGGATCAAAGGTTGATATTAGTATAATATAATATTTAATAATATAATTTCAATATTAGGGTACAAGAGGACATATGGGACCATCAGGTAATAACGGTGTACCAGGTTACCAAGGAGGACAAGGACTACCAGTAATATTGGTCACATGTAATACATATTTATACAAAAATGTTCTAGGGTCCTCCTGGAATGACTGGACCACCTGGTATGAAAGGAGACAAAGGAATACCTGTATGTTATCTGTTGATACATAATTTTCTCTATATTGCCTATTTCATCTTTATTATGTGTGTGTATGTGTGTGTAGGGTGATGATGGTATAAAAGGAGACACTGGTGACAAAGGAACCATAGGACTTCCAGGTCAAAATGGATCTCTTGTAAATTAGTAATAATTGGTATACATTATGAGTTGATATCTTTCTTAACTAGGGACTTCCTGGAATTAAGGGACAATATGGTGTTAAAGGAATGAAAGGAATCAAGGGAGGAAAGGGTTCTGTTGGAATGATAGGAATGAATGGGACCATTGGAATGAAAGGAATTAAAGGAATAAAAGGAGACAATGGTACAAATGGCCTAAAAGGAGACAGAGGAAAACATGGTGATAATGGAAAGACTGGACGTCATGGACCACGTGGAGCAGATGTAAGTATTCTGTATTATGAACATCTATGAATTCTCTGTCATTAGGGAGTACCAGGATCAAATGGTAGTAATGGAAATATGGGATCACCTGGAACACAAGGATTGACAGGATCAAAGGTTGATATTAGTATAATATAATATTTAATAATATAATTTCAATATTAGGGTACAAGAGGACATATGGGACCATCAGGTATTAATGGTGTACCAGGTTACCAAGGTGGACAAGGACTACCAGTAATATTGGTCACATGTAATACATATTTATACAAAATGTTCTAGGGTCCTCCTGGAATGACTGGACCACCTAGTATGAAAGGAGACAAAGGAATACCTGTATGTTATCTGTTGATACATAATTTTCTCTATATTATCTTTATTACATGTGTGTGTGTGTGTAGGGTGATGATGGTATAAAAGGAGGCACTGGTGACAAAGGAACCATAGGACTTCCAGGTCAAAATGGATCTCTTGTAAATTAGTAATAATTGGTGTACATTATGAGTTGATATCTTTCTTAACTAGGGACTTCCTGGAATTAAGGGACAATATGGTGTTAAAGGAATGAAAGGAATCAAGGGAGGAAAGGGTTCTGTTGGAATGATAGGAATGAATGGGACCATTGGAATGAAAGGAATTAAAGGAATAAAAGGAGACAATGGTACAAATGGCCTAAAAGGAGACAGAGGAAAACGTGGTGATAATGGAAAGACTGGATGTCATGGACCACGTGGAGCAGATGTAAGTATTCTGTATTTTGAACATCTATGAATTCTCTGTCATTAGGGAGTACCAGGATCAAATGGTAGTAATGGAAATATGGGATCACCTGGAACACAAGGATTGACAGGATCAAAGGTTGATATTAGTATAATGTAATATTTAATTGTGTATTTTCAATATTAGGGTACAAGAGGACATATGGGACCATCAGGTATTAATGGTGTACCAGGTTACCAAGGTGGACAAGGACTAACAGTAATATTGGTCACATGTAATACATATTTATACAAAATGTTCTAGGGTCCTCCTGGAATGACTGGACCACCTGGTATGAAAGGAGACAAAGGAATACCTGTATGTTATCTGTTGATACAACTATCATAATTTTCTCTATATTGGCTATTTCATCTTTATTATGTGTGTGTGTGTGTGTAGGGTGATGATGGTATAAAAGGAGACACTGGTGACAAAGGAACCATAGGACTTCCAGGTCAAAATGGATCTCTTGTAAATTAGTAATAATGGTATACATTATGAGTTGATATCTTTCTTAACTAGGGACTTCCTGGAATTAAGGGACAATATGGTGTTAAAGGAATGAAAGGAATCAAGGGAGGAAAGGTTCTGTTGGAATGATAGGAATGAATGGGACCATTGGAATGAAAGGAATTAAAGGAATAAAAGGAGACAATGGTACAAATGGCCTAAAAGGAGACAGAGGAAAACATGGTGATAATGGAAAGACTGGATGTCATGGACCACGTGGAGCAGATGTAAATATTCTGTATTATGAACATCTATGGATTCTCTGTCATTAGGGAGTACCAGGATCAAATGGTAGTAATGGAAATATGGGATCACCTGGAACACAAGGATTGACAGGATCAAAGGTTGATATTAGTATAATGTAATATTTAATAATATAATTTTAATATTAGGGTACAAGAGGACATATGGGACCATCAGGTATTAATGGTGTACCAGGTCACCAAGGTGGACAAGGACTAACAGTAATATTGGTCACATGTAATACATATTTATACAAAAATGTTCTAGGGTCCTCCTGGAATGACTGGACCACCTAGTATGAAAGGAGACAAAGGAATACCTGTATGTTATCTGTTGATACATAATTTTCTCTATATTATCTTTATTATGTGTGTGTGTGTGTGTGTAGGGTGATGATGGTATAAAAGGAGACACTGGTGACAAAGGAACCATAGGACTTCCAGGTCAAAATGGATCTCTTGTAAATTAGTAATAATTGGTATACATTATGGGTTGATATCTTTCTTAACTAGGGACTTCCTGGAATTAAGGGACAATATGGTGTTAAAGGAATGAAAGGAATCAGGGAGGAAAGGGTTCTGTTGGAATGATAGGAATGAATGGGGCCATTGGAATGAAAGGAATTAAAGGAATTAAAGGAGACAATGGTACAAATGGTTTAAAAGGAGACAGAGGAAAACGTGGTGATAATGGAAAGACTGGACGTCATGGACCACGTGGAGCAGATGTAAGTATTCTGTATTATGAACATCTATGAATTCTCTGTCATTAGGGAGTACCAGGATCAAATGGTAGTAATGGAAATATGGGATCACCTGGAACACAAGGATTGACAGGATCAAAGGTTGATATTAGTATAATATAATATTTAATTGTGTATTTTCAATATTAGGGTACAAGAGGATATATGGGACCATCAGGTATTAATGGTGTACCAGGTTACCAAGGAGGACAAGGACTACCAGTAATATTGGTTAGTATGTGATAACATATTTATACAAAATGTTCTAGGGTCCTCCTGGAATGACTGGACCACCTGGTATGAAAGGAGACAAAGGAATACCTGTATGTTATCTGTTGATACAACTATCATAATTTTCTCAGTATGGGTTATTTCATCTTTATTATGTGTGTGTGTGTGTAGGGTGATGATGGTATAAAAGGAGACACTGGTGACAAAGGAATCATAGGACTTCCAGGTCAAAATGGATCTCTTGTAAATTAGTAATAATTGGTGTACATTATGAGTTGATATCTTTCTTAACTAGGGACTTCCTGGAATTAAAGGACATGTTGGTGAGAAAGGACCACCAGGAATCAAAGGAGAACAAGGTCCTTCTGGTATGGAAGGATTGAATGGGACAAAAGGCATAAAAGGAATTGTTGGAGATAATGGTACGACAGGAGAAAAGGTAAAAAAGGAGATCTTGGAGATAAAGGAAGCAAGGGTAACATTGGACTTACTGGACCAAACGTATGTAAATAAGATTAATGGTCATTTCATTATTACATTTTTAGGGAACAATTGGTGGACCTGGTGAAAAAGGTAATAACGGATCAATGGGAAACAAGGGTGATCCTGGTGACATGGTATACATATATTATAGCTGCAATGTTATGTTATAAGCTGTAGGGATTAAAAGGTGAAAAAGGCAATAATGGTACTATTGGTGACAAAGGTGACAAAGGATCAATAGGATTAATGGTCAGTAGTATTCAGTCAGTATTCAATTGAGTATAATAATACATATATTTTCTAGGGGGATAAGGGAGATACTGGAAGAAATGGATCAGATGGTCAGAAGGTGAGTGATTATTAGATTTGACAAGTATTAACTCTGACTATAAGGGTATTAAAGGATGTAAAGGATTTAAAGGTGATGTTGGTCCACTTGGAGAAAAAGGAGACAAAGGAGTAAAAGGAATGAAAGTCATATAAGTCCCTTACCTCATGTGTGTCAAGATAGTTTTGTTAATAGGGCGTGAATGGTACTAAAGGTGAAGAAGGAGACCGTGGTCAAAATGGAACTAAAGGATTAAATGTAAACATCAATATATGGTTTTTGTTATAAATTATTTGTAGGGAACTAAAGGTGATCTTGGTGATATTGGTTCAAAAGGATTCAAAGGTTTTAAGGGAGAGAAAGTAATGAGTAGTTAATTGTCTATTATTACATTATATAACAGGGACCAAATGGAACTAAAGGTTTTAAAGGAGAACCAGGAGACCGTGGTAATGCTGGGAAGTTTGGTAACATTGGAATTCCTGTAAGTTGAAGTACTTTATGTAGAAAATTGAATTGATTACCAGGGTCAAGTGGGAGCTAAAGGTCATTCTGGTTTAAAGGGAATGAAAGGTGATCTAGGACCACCTGGAACAAGTGGAATAAAGGTAAGATACACAGTTGTAATGTTTTCCTTAAAGTTTCAATCCCCATTCTTAAAATTGTTTTCCATATGTTTAAGAGGAAACAAATAACAAATTTGTACCATAAAAGTCTGCATAATTTTACTCTCCCTCAATCCCCTTCCAAATACTATAAACTTATTAGAGAAAATATAGAAATAACTAGATTCATTGTTATGATAATAACTACATTCATTGTTATGATAATAACTACATTCATTGTTATGATTTTCCAACACATGACTTTGTTAATGTTTCACATTCATTTGATGTAAGGTATCAATCCAAGTTATTAATAGTTTACTTCCTCATGTATCTCTTGTGTAAACTGTGTACACATATATTATCATATGTCATAATTTTCTATTTATTGCAAGGGATTTAAAGGAGGGAAAGGAATGAAGGTGATCCAGGAATGATGGGAAAAAAAGGTGGACAAGGGAAAATGGTATCTTAATTGTTATTAATAGAGTTTGTTATTCCTTTGACATAGGGTCCATTTGGACCATTAGGGGGCAGGGGTCCACAAGGAATTAGTGGTTCACGTGGAAGTCCAGTATGTAACTTAAGTTTATAATGATAATTTAAAGCTGGTAATTGCATAGGGTGTACCTGGAGTAAAAGGTGGTCCTGGAGATATTGGAGATATGGGAGTAAAAGGCTACCATGGTGATAAAGGAGAACCAGGTCGTAATGGAAAACCGGGACCTCAAGGAAATAATGGCAATAAAGTGAAATATTGGCATTTGTGATTTTATTTTTGTTATTTTTAAGGGATCTACTGGATTACAAGGAGTACATGGTAATAATGGCACTACAGGACCACCTGGAAAAACTGTACTTACTGGCACTTTTTTTTAAAAGTTAATGTTATTTTTCTCAAGGTTTAATTGGTAATAAAGGTGAACCTGGTGATACAGGTAATCAAGGCTTTAATGGAATGAAAGGTGTAAAAGTTAGTCTAATGATGATAGTGTGTTAAAAAATGATCTACCAATAGGGAGAAGTGGGAATTAAAGGAACAAAAGGCAATGTTGGTAATCTTGGAAATATGGGACCACCTGGAAAGATGGTAGAGTCTATTATAGTAAGATATTGCTCTAAAATGTTTGGTAGAGATTGAAAGGAACCAAAGGATTTAAAGGAGATGTTGGAGACATGGGAGAAAATGGACAAAAGTAAGTTTAAATACAAACAACAATACTAATCCTTTCTCTGTAGGGTAATAATGCCACACCAGGAACTGATGGATCTAAAGGAATGACAGGTGCTAGAGGACAAAAAGGAAAAGAGGTTACAATCTGAATGGGTATAGTTTTATATACATTATTTACAATTAGGGTCTTAAAGGATCAGTTGGATCAAAAGGAATGATAGTACATATGTCTTAATTAAGCTTGTTTTATCATAATATTTGTGCTAGGGTGATAAAGGGGTCAAAGGAATCCGAGGTCAGGTTGGCACAACTGGTCTAATAGGACCTCGTGGAAAGACGGGATTAAAAGGAGATATTGGACCACCAGGTCCTAAAGGAGATAAGCCCAATCCAGGAAATAAAGGCAATAAGGTTATACTAAAAAGAAATGATATGTACAAATTTATCCAATGTTATTAGGGCTCTAATGGAACTGTTGGTATTGATGGATTAAAGGGTGAACCAGGGAGTGATGGTATGAATGGCACTACAGGACCTCCAGGAAAAATGGGATTACGTGGTAAACCTGGTGTGCCTGGCAAAATAGGTATTTGTTGTTAAAGAAGCTTTAAGTTAATTTATTGTGTTAGGTGACTCTGGAGAGGCTGGAATAAATGGCAGTAAGGGAAATCAAGGTTTTAATGGGAAAACTGGAAAGTTTGGATATGTTGGTCCCAAAGGTAAAGATGGTCAACCTGCCCCTCCTGGTGAAGTGGGAGACTTAGGTGAAATGGTTTGTGTTACGTTTATTATCTACTGATGGTTGGTTATCTTATCTCCTACAGGGTGAAAAGGAATGAGTGGTACTCCTGGTCCTGATCCTGATCTTGGCATGCCTGGAGATTTGGGAATACCTGGTCATAATGGTACTCTTGGCTTGAAAGGAGACCCAGGCAATGATGGAAATCCTGGCCACAATGCTACTCTAGGACCTGCAGGAAAACATGGACTCGTGGGTTCAATAGGAGATTCTGGTGACCCAGGACAACCTGGACAAGAAGGAGAGACAGGAATACCTGGAAAAGGTAACATCAGCTTTAAAAGTAATTTAATACTCATTATTAAGATGGAGACAATGGTAAGACAGGACCACCTGGTCTAGTTGGACCTTCTGAAATTAATGGAACTGATGGCAGACCAGGGTCAATTGGAGAAAAGGGTAATAAAGGAATGCAAGGAGAAGATGGAATTTTAGGATCTAAAGGAGAAAAAGGATCAACAGGTTCTCTTGGTGGTAAAGGACGTACTGGAAAACCAGGACCACCTGTAAGGTTATGCAATAATAGGTCTTCACTAACCTCTTAATGTTTTGAAGAGAGGAGTAGGAGCAATTGGATCCAAGGGAGATTCTGGTACTCCTGGGGACAATGATGGTTAGAGGATGTAATGACACTGATTTTTAACCTGTGTTATAGATGTTATTGGACTTCGTGGTCCTCTTGGTCTTCCTGGACGTCGTGGTTTACCTGGTCAACAAGGTAATAATGGATCCATTGGAATGATAGGAGCTAAAGGACCACCAGGAGATAAAGGAGATAAAGGAAGTAAAGGTATGGTTCATTGATTCTTAAAAAAAAAACAAGTCACAAATAGTGTCCCTTTAGGTAGTATTGGTCCTAAGGGAATGAAAGGAACTAAAGGAATACCTGGACCAATAGGAGACCCAGGTAATGTTATTGAAGTGAAAGGTTCTCCTGGTCCTCAAGGGCCAAATGGTTAGTTTTACTAATTCACCTCATTATTAATATATTGATACTTCATAAAAGGGCGTAAAGGTCGTCCAGGAATGAAGGGTATGACAGGGGAGGATGGTGATCGTGGTCCACCAAGTAACAGAACTATAAGAGGTATTAAAGGTGATCATGGGGAGAAGGGTATGACCGGACCTCGTGGTAGAAAGGGTGATTCTTTTGGTCTTATTGCTAAGGTAATTAATTAACTGGCAGTCAATATTTGCATTTTTCTTGTGTAAAGGTTTTGAAAATGAAACTCAACTTCTTTTGAATATGAATCATCAAAGTGGTGATATGGCTTTTAATTTGGACAACAAAAGTCTCTATGTTATTTGAATGCAACAGCAGCTGTACAAGCTTGTCCAGTATGTTGTTATTTTCACATGAGCATTATATCTGATATATTTCTTTAAAGGATGCTATTATAGTACAAGGACTACCTGTAAGAAAATGAATTTATGATAACATTGCAATCTTGTTACCTAGGGTGATCGTGGTTTAAGAGGAAAACCAGGTCCTCCAGTAAGTCTTCTAATACAGTGGAACAATACATATGAACTTAATTTGTGATAGGGTATGAAAGGATCTGTAGGACCTCCAGGGCCACCAGGAATCAATGGAACAGGTGGACCTAAGGGTGAAACCTGGAGATATGGTAAAGACTTAAGGTAATTAAATCCTAATTGTCATCTTACTTTAGGGACCTCCTGGAGATGATGGACTACCAGGAAGAAAAGGAGTACCAGGACAAGATGTATGAACTAATCAGTAACAAATTTTTGTTTCTACATACCTATCAGGGAGAAAAAGGTATGAAAGGAGAAAAAGGAAGTGATGGACCTAAAGGAGATAAAGGGGATCGTGGACCAAAGGTTTGTAGTTATCATTAAATACATGACAATACAATCTTTGCATATTTAGGGTGACAAAGGAATGTCAGGCTTACCTGGACTTAATGGAACAGTGGGTCCTACTGGTAGACCAGGGAAAGTGGTAAATTATATTAATAATATAGAACTATCAATTAAGTTGTTATACAGGGTTGAAAGGAGAGACTGGTGAACCTGGTCCACTAGGACTCAAAGGATCTAATGTAAGTAATATGTAATCATTGATTAGACAATGCGGCTTTATAAAGGGTACTAAAGGAATGAAAGGATCTCCGGGAATGAAAGGGCAACAGGGACCTCCAGGAAGGAAAGGCATTCCAGTAAATATATTTTAAAAAGCACTGAATTTACTGAAACCTAAGGGACTCCTGGAGAAAAAGGTGAAATAGGAGAGAAAGGAGACCAAGGTCCAAAAGGTGATCCAGGTCCTGAGGGTGAACAAGGACCAAATGGAACAAAGGGAGAGCCTGGAGACAAAGGAGCAAAAGGAGTAGATGGTCCAAAGGGAATGAAAGGAGACAAAGGAGATCCTGGTCTTAAAGGGATTCCAGGACCAATAGGACACCAGGAAGAAATGTAATATGCTAGATTATACCTACATATAGCTATCATAACAATACTATCAGGGAACTGATGGAGAAAATGGACAAAAAGGAAACCAAGGATTTAAAGGAAGTAGAGGCAAACCAGGACCACCTGTAAGATATAAAATGCAGATTATGACCCACTTACTATTTCTTACAGGGTGATATTGGGGAGCCAGGAACACCTGGACTGAATGGAACAGCAGGTCCTATAGGAAGACCTGGAAAAATGGTGAGAGTTATATTATACCTTTATTAATTTCCTTGTAATCATTACAGGGTCCTGCTGGAGATCCTGGCATGAAGGGAGTCAAAGGAATGAAAGGAAACACCGTATGAATTGTGTTTAAATATTTGTTATAATGTTTATTATTAACAAGGGTATGAAAGGAATGAAAGGATCTCCTGGTGTACAGGGACCACAGGCCTTCCTGGCAGAAAAGGCATTCCTGTAATATTATTTTGACAGTGAACAAAAAAGTAACATTTTGTTAAAAGGGACCTCCTGGAGAAAGAGGTGAAAAAGGAGATATAGGAGACCAAGGTCCAAAAGGTGATCCAGGTCCTGAGGGTGAACAAGGACCAAATGGAACAAAGGGAGAGCCTGGAGACAAAGGAGCAAAAGGAGTAGATGGTCCAAAGGGAATGAAAGGAGACAAAGGAGATCCTGGTCTTAAAGGGATTCCAGGACCAATAGGACCACCAGGAAGAAATGTAATATGCTAGATTATACCACATATAGCTATCATAACAATACTATCAGGGAACTGATGGAGAAAATGGGCAAAAAGGAAACCAAGGATTTAAAGGAAGTAGAGGCAAAACCAGGACCACTGTAAGATATAAAAATGCAGATTATGACCACTTACTATTTCTTACAGGGTGATATTGGGGAGCCAGGAACGCCTGGACTGAATGGAACAGCAGGTCCTATAGGAAGACCTGGAAAAATGGTGAGAGTTATATTATACCCTTATTAATTTCCTTGTAATCATTACAGGGTCCTGCTGGAGATCCTGGCATGAAGGGAGTCAAAGGAATGAAAGGAAACACCGTATGAATTGTGTTTAAATATTTGTTATAATGTTATTATTAACAAGGGTATGAAAGGAATGAAAGGATCTCCTGGTGTACAGGGACCACAGGGCCTTCCTGGCAGAAAAGGCATTCCTGTAATATTATTTTGACAGTGAACAAAAAAGTAACATTTGTTAAAAGGGACCTCCTGGAGAAAGAGGTGGAAAAGGAGATATAGGAGACCAAGGTCCAAAAGGTGATCCAGGTCCTGAGGGTGAACAAGGACCAAATGGAACAAAGGGAGAGCCTGGAGACAAAGGAGCAAAAGGAGTAGATGGTCCAAAGGGAATGAAAGGAGACAAAGGAGATCCTGGTCTTAAAGGGATTCCAGGACCAATAGGACCACCAGGAAGAAATGTAATATGCTAGATTATACCCACATATAGCTATCATAACAATACTATCAGGGAACTGATGGAGAAAATGGGCAAAAAGGAAACCAAGGATTTAAAGGAAGTAAAGGCAAACCAGGACCACCTGTAAGATATAAAAATGCAGATTATGACCAACTTACTATTCTTACAGGGTGATATTGGGGAGCCAGGAACACCTGGACTGAATGGAACAGCAGGTCCTATAGGAAGACCTGGAAAAATGGTGAGAGTTATATTATACCTTTATTAATTTCCTTGTAATCATTACAGGGTCCTGCTGGAGATCCTGGCATGAAGGGAGTCAAAGGAATGAAAGGAAACACCGTATGAATTGTGTTTAAATATTTGTTATAATGTTTATTATTAACAAGGGTATGAAAGGAATGAAAGGATCTCCTGGTGTACAGGGACCACAGGGCCTTCCTGGCAGAAAAGGCATTCCTGTAATATTATTTTGACAGTGAACAAAAAAGTAACATTTTGTTAAAAGGGACCTCTGGAGAAAGAGGTGAAAAAGGAGATATAGGAGACCAAGGTCCAAAAGGTGATCCAGGTCTGAGGGTGAACAAGGACCAAATGGAACAAAGGGAGAGCCTGGAGACAAAGGAGCAAAAGGAGTAGATGGTCCAAAGGGAATGAAAGGAGACAAAGGAGATCCTGGTCTTAAAGGGATTCCAGGACCAATAGGACCACCAGGAAGAAATGTAATATGCTAGATTATACCTACATATAGCTATCATAATAATACTATCAGGGAACTGATGGAGAAAATGGGCAAAAAGGAAACCAAGGATTTAAAGGAAGTAGAGGCAAACCAGGACCACCTGTAAGATATAAAATGCAGATTATGACCCACTTACTATTTCTTACAGGGTGATATTGGGGAGCCAGGAACGCCTGGACTGAATGGAACAGCAGGTCCTATAGGAAGACCTGGAAAAATGGTGAGAGTTATATTATACCTTATTAATTTCCTTGTAATCATTACAGGGTCCTGCTGGAGATCCTGGCATGAAGGGAGTCAAAGGAATGAAAGGAAACACCGTATGAATTGTGTTTAAATATTTGTTATAATGTTTATTATTAACAAGGGTATGAAAGGAATGAAAGGATCTCTGGTGTACAGGGACCACAGGGCCTTCCTGGCAGAAAAGGCATTCCTGTAATATTATTTTGACAGTGAACAAAAAAGTAACATTTTGTTAAAAGGGACCTCCTGGAGAAAGAGGTGAAAAAGGAGATATAGGAGACCAAGGTCCAAAAGGTGATCCAGGTCCTGAGGGTGAACAAGGACCAAATGGAACAAAGGGAGAGCCTGGAGACAAAGGAGCAAAAGGAGTAGATGGTCCAAAGGGAATGAAAGGAGACAAAGGAGATCCTGGTCTTAAAGGGATTCCAGGACCAATAGGACCACCAGGAAGAAATGTAATATGCTAGATTATACCCACATATAGCTATCATAACAATACTATCAGGGAACTGATGGAGAAAATGGGCAAAAAGGAAAACCAAGGATTTAAAGGAAGTAGAGGCAAACCAGGACCACTGTAAGATATAAAATGCAGATTATGACCCACTTACTATTTCTTACAGGGTGATATTGGGGAGCCAGGAAGCCTGGACTGAATGGAACAGCAGGTCCTATAGGAAGACCTGGAAAAATGGTGAGAGTTATATTATACCTTATAATTTCCTTGTAATCATTACAGGGTCCTGCTGGAGATCCTGGCATGAAGGGAGTCAAAGGAATGAAAGGAAACACCGTATGAATTGTGTTTAAATATTTGTTATAATGTTTATTATTAACAAGGGTATGAAAGGAATGAAAGGATCTCCTGGTGTACAGGGACCACAGGGCCTTCCTGGCAGAAAAGGCATTCCTGTAATATTATTTTGACAGTGAACAAAAAAGTAACATTTTGTTAAAAGGGACCTCCTGGAGAAAGAGGTGGAAAAGGAGATATAGGAGACCAAGGTCCAAAAGGTGATCAGGTCCTGAGGGTGAACAAGGACCAAATGGAACAAAGGGAGAGCCTGGGGACAAAGGAGCAAAAGGAGTAGATGGTCCAAAGGGAATGAAAGGAGACAAAGGAGATCCTGGTCTTAAAGGGGATTCCAGGACCAATAGGACCACCAGGAAGAAATGTAATATGCTAGATTATACCCACATATAGCTATCATAACAATACTATCAGGGAACTGATGGAGAAAATGGGCAAAAAGGAAACCAAGGATTTAAAGGAAGTAGAGGCAAACCAGGACCACCTGTAAGATATAAAATGCAGATTATGACCAACTTACTATTTCTTACAGGGTGATATTGGGGAGCCAGGAACACCTGGACTGAATGGAACAGCAGGTCCTATAGGAAGACCTGGAAAAATGGTGAGAGTTATATTATACTCTATTAATTTCCTTGTAATCATTACAGGGTCCTGCTGGAGATCCTGGCATGAAGGGAGTCAAAGGAATGAAAGGAAACACCGTATGAATTGTGTTTAAATATTTGTTATAATGTTTATTATTAACAAGGGTATGAAAGGAATGAAAGGATCTCCTGGTGTACAGGGACCACAGGGCCTTCCTGGCAGAAAAGGCATTCCTGTAATATTATTTTGACAGTGAACAAAAAAGTAACATTTTGTTAAAAGGGACCTCCTGGAGAAAGAGGTGAAAAAGGAGATATAGGAGACCAAGGTCCAAAAGGTGATCCAGGTCCTGAGGGTGAACAAGGACCAAATGGAACAAAGGGAGAGCCTGGAGACAAAGGAGCAAAAGGAGTAGATGGTCAAAAGGGAATGAAAGGAGACAAAGGAGATCCTGGTCTTAAAGGGATTCCAGGACCAATAGGACAAAAGGTTGGTCATAGTTATATATATATAGTTTTGATTGTTTATTTAGGGTGAGGTTGGTCCAACAGGAGAAAAAGGCAATAATGGAACAAAAGGCAAAAAAGGAGACACAGGACCAAAGGTATGTTGTGAACATCATTCAGCACTGCTTGATTGTAATGATATAGGGAATAAAAGGAGATATGGGTAACAAAGGAGAGAAGGGGTCAAAAGGCAACAATGGATCAATAGGAGTAATAGTAAGTGATATATATATTTGTACAGCCATGTAGCTATTATTATTCTGTCAGGGAGAAAAAGGAGAAAAGGGAAATGTGGGTCTGCGTGGACCAAAAGGAAATAATGTAAGTTATGTATATAAATATTTCAAATTATAATATATATCTGTTGGTTAAAGGGAACAAAAGGACAAAAGGGTGAAGTAGGACCTAAAGGAAATATGGGTCTTAAAGGAGACAAAGGAGACAAGGTAATAATTTACTTTAGCACGAAGTATTTTTAAAGTCATTATTCAATATTTTATATAACAGGGTGACACAGGAGATAAAGGACAAAAAGGAGAGATTGGTCCAATGGTGATAAGGGAGATAAAGTAAAATGTAACAATTTATGTAACTTATTATGAATGAGGATGTTTTAGGGAATGAAGGGAGATAAAGGATTAATTGGACCAAGTGGACTAAATGGTTCTATAGGAGATAAAGTAATATGATAATATTAAATGAGTCTATTACATATCAAAATAACAGGGTGACAGAGGACCAAAAGGTGACAAAGGAAATATAGGACCACCAGGTAAAGATGGCACACAAGGACGAGCTGGAAAACCTGTAAATGACTAGCTATTAATATTTATATTAATATACAATCAACAGGGTTTAAAAGGTAACACTGGTGATAAAGGTATGAAGGGTGACATAGGTCCACTTGGACTACGTGGTAGAACAGGGAAACCTGTGAGTGATAAAACTATTTTTAATATCATTAATTTAGCAAAAAATAATACAAACATTACATTTGGACAAATGTTTGAAACCATTGTCAATTATTCCAAAGGAAAATTGAGATGGAACTGTTTAATGACTCTACTTTTTATAACTTACATTTTGTGTTACTTAGGGTGATCCTGGAATGAAAGGAGAGAAAGGTAACCTTGGATTAACTGGAAGACGAGGCAGTCCAGGAAAACCTGTGAGTCAAAATATAAAGCATCAATGTCACAATTCATTTTATCATCAGGGACCAGCTGGTACCCCAGGTAACATGGTATACCAGGACCAAGGGGTACACCAGGAAAACAAGTAAAATATCACATGGTCTTATCATTATAATGTGTATAAAGGGTTTACCTGGGATAAAAGGTGAACGTGGCATAGAAGGACCACAAGGAATGAAAGGTGAAAAAGGAGATCCTGGACGTGTAGGAGATACTGGAAAACCTGGACCTCCTGGTATTCCTGGTATGAAGGTGAATACTTATGGACGTTATGGTATGTTGTTGTTGTTGGAATATCAATTATTAGGGTATTATGGGATTGAAAGGAAATAAAGGATACCCAGGTTCTCGAGGAGTACCAGGAATTAAGGTAGATAGTGTTAGAAATATGATTATTATTTAGTTGATGCCATCTTGGTAAGGGTTCTCCTGGTATAAAAGGTATAAAAGGCAATCGTGGTCCCAAAGGTATAAAAGGGCAAAAAGGAGACAAGGTTAGTTATTGAGTGGGATGTTTAAATTTCAAATGTCTATACAGGGAATGGAGGGTATTAAAGGAGATAAAGGAGATATTGGAATTCCTGGAGCTAGAGGACCTCCAGGAAAGATGGTAATATTTTTACAACCAATCAAAATTTGTGAAATGTTATTTAAGGGATCAATGGGAGATAAGGGAATGAAAGGAGAAAAAGGAAGGAAGGGTGATCAAGGAATACCTGTTAGATATTATCATATTGTATAAAAAATATTACAATCATTAGGGTATTGATGGTATAGATGGTAAAAATGGTACAAAAGGATCATCTGGACTACGAGGGCTTTCTGGAAATAAGGTGCATAACTTACTATCTATATTAAATTCAGTCATCTCATTCAAAAATAGGGACAAAAAGGAAATATTGGACCCAAAGGAGATAAAGTAACAATAATGAATAATTATCCAAATTTAGATCAGGAGTATGCATTTTGAATAATTTCAATTATATTTAATGTCTCTTCATGTGATATCAATGATTGACCTCAGCTGCTAAATTTATTATAGGCTACTTCTGGTGACAAAGGTGAAAAAGGTCCTAATGGTCTACCTGGTGCTAGAGGACCACCTGGTAGGAAAGGTGAAAAGGGAATTAAAGGAGTTAAAGGTTTAATGGGAGAAAAAGGAAATAAAGGCGAAAAAGGACAAAAAGTAATTTTAAAGGCAAACTTATTGTTATATTTCTTTCATAGGGAGTCAAAGGTATCCAAGGCATTGAAGGGCTAAAGGGCAATTCTGGTCATGATGGCATCCCAGGAGCTAGAGGATCACCAGGAAAAATGGGATTACAAGGACTTTCTGGACCAAAAGGACAAAAAGGTATGGCTGTGCTATCTCATTAGCTTTTGTTTACAGATTTTGGTTCTAGGAATCAAGGGTGTTAAAGGTTTGAAAGGTGATCCTGGATCGAGGGGAATACCAGGTAAAGATGGACTACCAGGACGTAGTGGACCTCCTGGAAAAAAGGGAGAAAAAGGTCATAAAGGAGAAAAAGGAGACAAAGGGACAAAGGTTAACATTCATAATGTCTCTGATTGTATAAGATATTTTATAGGGTGTGAAAGGAGATATGGGTTTAAAGGGACAAAAGGGTGATACTGGTATGAAAGGTCAAAAAGGAAAATCAGGGCTTAATGGAATTAAAGGAGAAATGGGAATACCTGGTAAAGATGGCATCCCTGGAATTCCTGGACGAGCTGGACCACCAGGAGAAAAGGGTATTAAAGGAGCTAAAGGAACATCAGGAAATCCTGGTTTACCAGGTGAAGATGGAAGGACAGGAGTACCAGGAAAAGGTCAATTTAGTAATCATGAAATAAAGATTTAAGTTTTTTTAGATGGTGTAAAAGGAGATAGAGGTCCTCCTGGGGAAATGGGACAACCTGGGAGGAATGGAACAGATGGAATGAAGGGAGAAAAAGGTAGTCCAGGTGAAAAAGGAATGAAAGGAAGAGATGGCCAGCTGGAATGAAAGGTAAAAAGGGAATGAAAGGTTCTCCAGGAGTTACAGGAAATACTGGAAAACCAGGATCAAAGGTATATGTTTAGTTACAGCACTGAATTATGTATAACTGAAATTTAAAGGGTGAAAAGGGAATGAAAGGATCTAAAGGAGACATTGGACTGTCTGGAAATTGCACTGGTATGTTTAACCACAATAATTTAATATCATATAAGAAATTCTAACAGGCATAGAAGGGCCTGTTGGACCGCAAGGTCCTCCAGGACGTAATGGACTACCTGGTAAACTTGGTCCATTAGGACCCACTGGACCAAAAGGAATGATAGGCAATAAAGGCATGAAAGGAGATATTGGTTAGTAATTCTTTCTCAATAACATACTCTTAGTTTTAATTTGACTACAGGTCCACCAGGACCTAAGGGTATGGAAGGAGAGAAAGGAGAAAAGGGAGATGAAGGAGATAAAGGACCACATGGAGATAATAGTACAATAGTAGGACCTAAAGGTGAACTAGGTCCACCAGGTGAGGAAGATAATCATATTACTGTAACATGAAAGTAATGTCTTTGATCACTATAGGTAGACAAGGTTTTCCAGGAAATAGAGGTACTAAAGGAGAAAAAGGCCCACCAGGTCTAAAGGTGAACCATTACCTGGCCCAAAAGGAATGCCAGGTCCTCCTGGTCCAAAAGGAGACGTTGGCGGAAAAGGCCTACCAGGTACACCAGGAATGAATGCATTGGTAAGTAATCAGTAATATGAAGAAGGACATGATACAATTTCAAACTATATAATAGATCTTTCAGAATGAAACACATCTATGTCAAGATAGAACAGTCTATCCACATGGCACTATAGCACTCAATCTTGACAACAAAAGTCTCTATGTATATATTACTGGAGTTGGATGGATAAAACATACATGTAATTATGAAGAAACTGACACTCGCTGTAAAAGAGATGTTGAAACAACTCAATCAAATTGGTCAGAATATAAAGATATGGAAGTGGATTTGAATAAGTTAATTGTTGGCACAAAAAAGAGGAAATTCTAGTATTCTAAACAAGTAATACTCGTTTTACTAATTATATATAATATTTTGTTAGGTTAACTAGTAATTCATATCATTTGCTATATAAGTTATAACCAATCAAACAGACCAGACAATGTAATACTAATATAGTCAATTCCCATAACAGTAACTGTCAATGTCCAAAAAAATTTCATTTTCAGTATAAACTATGAACTTGTACATAACATGTCTTCTGTGAATTCAAATACAGAGTATAGAATGACATCATCACATTATATGTGTTCATTCAGTCTAGCAATACATGTCAACATTATGGCTAAGACAGCAAAAGCCATATACATTGAGAATCACTCTCTTTTTCTGTTTACTTCTCATAGTATTACCCAATATAGCTGATTTTACAACTGCTTTAGCAAAGCGCTGATTAGTTTTAGGACGTGGGTGGTCATACCTATGACAAGTAATAATACAGATCTACTTAATCCAACTAGGGACATAGAACTAACCATCCCGTAGCTCCTATTCTATCAGCTCGCATCTTGTTTCTCTTAGCATCTTGTATCAAAGTTTCCATAGCTAGTCTGAAGAAAGTATAAGAAGAGCATTGAGGTAGATCATAACATCCCATAATGTCAATGTTTAATATCTGTATGTGTATGTTGAAGCTTGATTATAAACTCAGCCCATTTTAAGTATGCTGTAGCTTAAAGACTGGTTGGACAGCTCAAAAATTAAAATAAAAAGTTTTAATGTAACAACTATATCTTGTTGAAACCATATTTAGTTGCTGAGAGAAAACAGTTATAACACTTATATATAAGTCACTACTATATATAACTAACAGTAAAATACTGATAAGTTTTAAGTATAATCATTCAATGTAATTTTAAAACATAGAAATGAGATATAAAGTGATCAAATTGGAGACAGAGGTGGTCTTGCTTTCATAACCTCAAATCTTGTCCTACAAGAGAACACACAGAAGTTCAATTGAAAACTAAAAACATCTAATTGCCTAGTCTCACGTAGCCAGCCCCTCCCTCTTGGGAAGGGTCTGGTCAACTGTAAGTATAGCTCTCGTTCAGAGAACTACTGGAAATCCGGTAGTTGATAAGTAGTGTTAAGAGATAGGAGGGCAAACACCCACTTTAAAATTGCTGACTAAACAGAAGTACAATGCTAGATACGCGAGCAGTTCTCTCAAGCTTTTCAGTACATTTGTACTTCTGTTGAGTCAGCAATTTAAAGTGGGTGTTTTGCCCTCCTATCTCTTAACACCACTTATAGACTACGGATTTCCGGTAGTTCTCTGAACAAGAGCTATACTTACAGTTGACCAGACCCTTCCCGAGAGGGAGGGGCTGGTGGCTACACGAGACTACTAATTGCCAGAGTCAGTGGAGTGGTGTTGATTATGACATTACTTAAAATTGAGCTGACCAGCTTTTGTATATATATATATATATCACAATGTCAACTACAATATCAATTTGAAGGAGTGGTCAAGTGTTATCATCTTGATTACCTTTCTAATTCCTTTTCCTGGTCTTCTTCCCGTTCTCTCTTGATACCTATCGTTTGGTTGTCCGTCTGGGTTCGGTCCTCCTGATGTTCGATCTTTAGTTCAGTATCTGATGCTACGTTCTGATCATCAGTTGGTCTAGTTGAAGGACTAGCCATTAAGGAAAGGACGTTAACAAAACGTAGTGTGTTCACGGAGGGGTGGAGTCGACAACAAACTATGAATTTACTTAAAAACTTGGCCCATCTCTTCGAAAAGATTACGGTTAATAGCAGAAGGTAGGGTAGCGATGTTATGTAGCCTTTCAAAATCCCGTTTGCATTTGTGTTGCTAGTGGGCAATAGAGTTCATCTGAAAATATGGAGCAAAATAAAGGTAAGATGACCATAAATTAGATTCTTTACTGCATTGTTTACTTTTTCCTATGTAGCAATTCTGAATCTCCATACTCGTTATCTGTTCGTATATTAGAGCAATTTAATTCAAAATTAATTCAAGCTATTACCAATGTTCAACCCAATGTGTTAGCAGGGCAATTATTTAGCGGAGGACTTATTTCTCCTGAAGTCAAGAGTGACATATTAACAATAGAGCCTACAACAGCTCGTGAAAAAGCAAGTATGTTGTTAAGTGCTATTGAAACATCAGTAGCAAACAGAAGGAGGACATGTCCTAGTGAGTTTTGTCGAGTACTTCAGCAATATCCTGAGCTAGAGATATTAGCTAACACTATTCTCCAAAATGAGGTACAATACAAACACTATATATATATAATTATTATAATAATTATATATAATATACTATACATACTAGGGAAAAAACCCTGGGGAATTTCCTATATACAGTTAGCCTCATAGCATATGGTACTAGTAGGACATAACATTTTATTAAATTACCGGTAAATTACAAGGTCAGAGTTAACAAATTAAAGGCTAGTGATTTTTTGACAGCAGTCTTTTCCTGTAGCTTATAAAAAAAGTGTATTTGTTACTGTGGATTCAAGACTTCATGTCACTGAAGATCGTCAGATACAACTTGACACACGCCCTCCCTCTTCTCCTACTGTCACTGGTGATACTGTCCAATCCAGTACTTTACTAACTCCATATCAATCTGTTCAGTCTTCATGTGACACAAGTATCCAGCCAGGAACTATTACAGCCTATAATTCTGCTAACAGAAAAGTAGCCACAGATAATATTCTTGCTTCATGGTACATAGAGCAGGTAGATCGTGTTAGGAATGACGCAAAATCTCAAAGTACTCACTACGATATTGAAAATTTAACATCTTCACGAACAGCAAGAAGCTCTGCCACTGAGATAAAACACTCTCACATACACAAGTCTAAACCCATCATTCCCACTGGTGTTCTTCAAACATATGCTAACTATCTTAAATCTTATTATAAAAAACAAATTTCCCCAACTATTTTAAAAGTCATGTTCTACGTTTCCACAATCAAAAGTACATCAACTTAGCTTTAGTACATAAAGAGATTGAAACCAATCACGAAGGTGAACCATCAATTCTTCTTCAACTTCACGGTAAGGTAGATCAGATCCTACGCAGAAAATCTCCATTGACTATTGAGGAAATGGTATAGTATTCGGGGGAGCTAAAGCTTGGAACATTTTAATTGATGGTGCACCTGGTGTTTGGTAAGACAAACATTGTCTTGGCATTTGTGTCAGAAGTGGAGTGAAGGAATACTTCTTCAGGAGTGGTCTCTAGTGGTGCTAGTGCGAATGAGAGATAAACGGGTTCGTGAAGCAAAATGTTTTTCAGACCTATTTTACTATCCTGATCCACTTGTTCAAAAGAAATTTGTGATGAGTTGATGTCTACTAATGGAGCTGACTTGCTGATCTCTTGATGGTTATGATGAGATTTCAAAGTATCATGCTCCATATGATTCATTGTTCTTTAAAATTCTAACCGTGAAAGTCCTGACAGAAGCTACATCCTGGTAACTAGTCGCCCTATCTCCACTCAACTCTTGGGAGATGAATTTATCCAGTCTATTGACCAAACATATTGAAATATTGGGATTTGGAAAGCAAGACATTAATAATTACATGCTAGTAGCTTTAGAAAATAATCCTGCACTACTTGAAGCATTTAAATTTTATCTCTCTTCTCATCTTTTTGCTCAGTCAGCTATGTACATTCCTTTACACTGTGGCCTTATTATTGAATTGTTTTCGAGCTAATTGGAGAAGAGAGAAGGGGTTTTCTCTAAAACATTGACTCAGTTATATACATCTTTAGTTACAACTCTATTGAGGTGTTATATGGATGAGCATGTTGAATACAAGGACCGTAAATCAGTCAGAGACTTGAACGATCTGCCTGAGAAGATCTATGAACAGTTGATGCAACTTGCCAAGCTGGCTGCAGAAGGAATGAAAAAGCAACAGTATATTTTTGATGACATCCATGCGAGTCATTAGGTTTGATACAAAGAATAGACGAACTCTACATTGACCAAGATGCTAGAGTATCTTACAGTTTTGTTCATCTCACTTACACGAGTACTTAGCAGCTCTGTACTGGTCTAAGATACCAGAACAGTTGGAGGATCTTCTTGCGAAACCACATTTATTCCCACTGACTGAATTTATTGCCACAAACATGGTAGCATTGAAGAACAATCTTCCAGCTTTGTTCAGCTTCTGTCATACACTGGCCTGTTTTGCTGTTTCTTTCAGGTCTCACAAAGCTAGAAGGCTTAGATTGCTCTCTTCTTAGCATAGCAGAAGTCAATAGTGATGTTTGATACAGTCATTTCTGTTAATCCTGGTCTTTGTCAGATCCTATTGAAGCACAGTCACCGGAGTTAGTTTTCAAGTTATTCTCTTCTGGTTGCTTTAAGCTGTTATAAACACAACACTAGATGCAGTAGTAACAGGTTATTGCATTTCTTGTAGTTCACCACTATCACACTGGGAGATCTACTTATTTGGCCACACTCATGAACTACACACTTGCATATGTTAGCAACTGGGTTACATTATTTAGATACACCTAAAAATGGAGGACACATATCACGACTTGTTTGGATACTTGGGATCAACTCTCACAGTGTATTGAGGTTTTGCCAAAGTTTCATCCTTACACACAAGAACTTGTAGATTTGATATTATGTGGAAAGCTAACATTTGGTGCTTCTCATACTGATATTCTAGTACAAGTTGCTACATATTATCCCTCATTACGTAAAGTGACTATTATTTCATCTAAAAACTCATCACATAGTTGGAGTCACCTTATTTTGTCTCTTCCTCAATTGCTCTCTTTAGAAACTCTTTATTTGGCTTTTGTATATCTCCAAGGTAACTCTTTGGAGGATTCAGAAGATAGCAGTCAATTACTTTGTCGCCCATTGTCACTATGTAAATCATTAAAACATTTTAAACTATGGCTCTCAAATACATCTTGTGATAGCAGTCAGCTGATTGAAAATTTACTGAACATCCTAGTAAGCAGACTCCAGACATTAGAATTGGATTATTCAACATTAAACGAAATATCCACATCACTTCTAAGCAAGACATTACGAAATGAGCATTGCTGTTTGCAGAGCCTAAAACTCGGGTCCTGTGAAATTACTCCAAACAATCTGAATCTGCTTCTCATGAGTTTAACAAAAAAACACCAGTCTGCATAACCTTAAAATTGAGAACTGTACAGCTTTATCTCAGACAATACCATCTCTTAAGGAAATACTTGTTACTAACACTACACTAAAGAAAATGGTGATATGGGACAATAGTATACTAGAAACTGATGTCAAGGAATTAGTGCAAACTGTACAATCTAGTGCTTTGTCACAACTCATCCTTCATGAAGACTATGAACTACACTGCACGCATATTGACAAAGTCTGTTTTCAGCAGTCAGATGACCCTTTTAATTTCCACTGAATTATGTACTATTCAGTCAAATGACCTATTGACAAATTCCAAATGAAGTTGTAAATGATTAATATTTACAACCAAAATTTAGTAGTGATTTATTAACAGTAACCATAAACCTTTTAAACTTAGATGACTTTGTTATTTCAGTAGACCACAGGGTGGGCTCAGTCCACAATGTCAACTCCATAATGTTTATTTCCATAATATCAATCATCATGATATTTTTTATTCTAATAAATCTTTACTCTGATTTATAATTATATATAACTAACATTTCTTCTAGTTTATATAGTCACATACTATGTGAAGAAATTCAAAATATGACAGGGTTTAGGGCAGTATGTTGCATGCCACCATAGATAACTAATGCTCTATTATTTATAATGCCAAAACATAGTGTGCCCCATGACAATACACTCCAAGATGGTGAACAATAGTAATTATTATTACAGGTTATAAAGGTTCTTTGGATTATTACAATTTTTTCTTTGTCTATGTGTAATATCTCTATAATATTTCTATAAAGTTAAATAACTTTGAAATGCCTGGAATGCTGATACAGATTAAATGGAAACAGATAACCTGACTTGATTATATAATGTCACTATAAACTATTGAATTGTACTATTATTACACTTCTATACACAAGTACAGATGAATATTCAGAGTAAGTGTCATCACAGATTAACAATGGTTTCCTGATCATGAGTTTCCTCCTCTATCATAACTATAGACCAGACAATAAACTACACCTGTTTCTGCCTTCAAAGGGATTGCATGTCCAATATAAGTAATTAGAAACTGTTCTGTAGTTTTCAGTAGTTGCTGTTATATGACTCCAACTACCCAACAATCTTGAACCAAACTAAGGTCTAATTAATGTAATTAATTAGGTGGGGTATCTGAATCAAAAGTGGAATGAGGTATAGCTATAATACTAGTTAACTATCCAAATAATAGTTCAGTTAAATTGTTAGAATAGAGAGATAATCTTGGTCCTCAGTACATTGCTGAAATCTAGAATAGATTCATTGTCCCGTACAATCATTAACTTAAGACTTGAGACATATAACAATTGTTCAAATTAGCTGTTTGTGAAGTTAAGGTTAAACTTGGATCTTGCCCAGAAAGTTACTCCAAACAATCTAAATTTGATTCCATTTTGATCTAACAAAACACAACCAGCCTACAGGTAAGGTGTTCATACATAAACTTAACAATTGAGAACTCTCCATCTTTTACTGATACCAGGCATGCAGTACCATTCGTATTAATAATAAATAGTGTACAATGGTTTTACTAATATTACCCAATACGCGACATCAATAAGGAATTGTTTCTGGTGTGCTCTTGTTCTTCAATCTACAATGGTGCTGCCAGATAACCATTTATAATTGGAAAAAAGTATGGCCTAAACTATTCATAATTTTTTTTTGAATTTTAATTTAAAGAATGAACAAAACACAAAAAATGTAGCTTCAGTTAGAACTACCAACCAAACTGTTCACTAGTGGTACAGTTTTATTGCAATTGGAGTTCAACTTCAAAACATCCTTGCATCGTTACCACTTGGATCATACATTGTCCATGTAACAACTGCCTTCACTGTAGGAATACTCAGACTTAATAGGACTTGTAACTGACTCAGTGTAGGACGGTGCGGACTTCATTGTATGGGACATTGTACACCATCGTCACCAGATACTAGGTTTGGAAGAGGAAATGGGACATTGACTCCTAGCACTTTTGCCGGAGACTGTATTTGTACCAGAAGCAAAGTCTGCTGTGCCTTGAAACGTGACCCGAAATAGATGCGGTAGGCCACGAGTTATAGTACATGGAGGAGCTGTACAGCCTGGTATGTTTACAGAGGTTATTGGAAAGCTGTGTAGCTGCCGACTACATGAATCCACAAACATCTCCTTACATCCTCGTTGAGAAATCAGGACGACTGAAGAGGGTTGGTGATGTTAAACTTAACAAAAAATACAACAAGAACGAGAGCAGTTTCAGTAACATCTTTGTGTTTCGTTGAGCGATCGGACCTTCACCTTTGACAGTGTGACTATATAGAAAGAGGTCTATTACTTATTATAGTTATTAATTTTGTCTTAATGTATATGTATTATACCGTCACATACTATGACCGTCCGGCATCATCGAGGGCGTTAGTCTCGTCCCCCAGGGACTGCCTCGCCCAAATGCAAGATACGTGAGCTTCCCGTCCTACACCCGGAAAAAAGGAGGATAGATTATGTAATTAGAGCCTTCTACGATCCAAGAATGGGTTGTCCTAGGTTTGAAAAGAAAGTTGTTCTCCAAAGGCCAGTAGATATCCCTTTCAGTCACTTTATCAGCCAGGGAGTTGGATTTGAGCAGTTTTAGTAACTTGATCATTTTTGCCATCCTACTTCGTTAGCTATGCAATAATAAAGAAAAAGAGAAGACAAGTGAAAAAAATAAAGTACAGACGAGTTATCTGTCAAGACTGTCACGCTACCAAACATCAAGGGCCTGTATAGTACTGGAGGCTCTGATCTTTAGGACAATGCCTTGTCCACATCTTGTTGCCGAGGAGTTATTGAGGTTCATTCTTTGGATTTAGTTATACCAGATGATCTCCATCGGATACCTGGAGTGACATATTACATTGAGTAAATGATAGTGACAAAGATGAGTTTAGTCTTGGCACTAAAGGAAGTTCAACCTGAGGTAGTCTTTCATGTTGGCGTGGCCGTTGTCCCATCTGTCAAGACAAAGGACAACGATCATCTTCAAGTTAATGGTGAAGGTACTGAAACACATTGTAGAGATTTGTAAAGGTATGGTGGTAAACGTCTGTCTATACCAGCACTTGTGATGTACTGATGGCTAAAGAACTTCTCAGGTTTTAGAATTAGCAAATGAGACAAACCTCTCCCAAAAACAACCAAATTAAATGCCTATTGTGCATCAAAACTACAGGGGAAAAAGTCGTTTTAGATGCTAACAATGGCAATGATTTTATACATGGTGTACTGAGATTGTCTCTAATTGCCTGGCATGGACTCGGCTCTGTTTCGTGCGTTATTACATAATCAAGCAGTTTACATGCGGAAGTGGCACTAATAAAACTGTCTTGTGAGATCAATTCTTGCGCAGAGGGTCATATTCTGGCAGAGAAGAAACTACAAGTCATCCCATCGCTAGTTGCTGGTCAAGTCTATCATTTATTATCAGGTGACGTGTATCAAGTAAGGACCTTGTAGGATACACAATAGAGGATAGTAGACCACTATATGGGGTTACTCTCATCCATATTCCATACCAAAGTGGCTTGCTTATATCACACTGCCATGTTCAATGAGTGTGTGTTAGTCGACTTATAGGTTATGTCCTATTGATCCTAATTAGATTAAATGCTGTTGAGTTCTTTTGTCGAAGTTACACATTTAGTGGAGACAAAAGCTCATCAAGAGTTAGGGTGGCCAGAGCATTCTATCATGGCAAGAAGTAGTTTGTAATGTTATAGAAGAAAATATGAAAATAAGAAACAAAAATAGATTTTTTTAATTTGTGAACAAGATTCATTATTACAGTTACGTCATTATTATTGCTAAAATTAGTAACCATGTCTAAAATAGTAACTAGGTCTAAATTAGCTGTCGAGTCCATCCCCTTCACAATCTATATAACCACACACAATCTTCGGATCTGTCAGGTATTACAGATAATTTAATTAATTTTCTTTTTCAGCTATTGGATCCATGGCATAACTTTGGAGGACAAGTAAAATATTAGTTGGACTCCCGAGTTCTCAGGCTTATCCATGGTAGGAGCAGCCAGCATGGAGTGTAGTGCTACAATAAAAGGCTCTTTTTATGAGCCTTCTCAGCCGTGCACCCGTCGATATTGTAGTGTATTGACAAGAGAGGGTTCTATGCATGGAGAGAAAAATGGATCTGTCAAAAGAGACTTGGAATTGAGTCATTGACCAATGTAAGCACAACAAGATATGCACCATTTATTCTTTCCATGTATCCATTTAGTATTTACAGTGAAAGAATGTGATCGTCTTTCAGTGGTAAACCTAGGATACCAAAGTTCAAGTAGACTTTCCTCTTACCTCTATGGATCTCAGCAAACAAAAGAAAGAAACTAAACTCATGGTCAGGCAATTAGAGATGGATCATCAAACAATTTATGTGGAGGAGTATTGAAAGGTAAACCATTTAACATTGATAATATCTAGCTATCATTCTAAACTGGATGTAGGAATGGAACAGATTATAGGACGTTACTGGGGAAAAGGCTCAAGTGGCCTCTGTTCTCTTCTTACTGATGGCCTTGCTAATGTTGTATACTCAAATCGTGATGGTATATGGAAGAGCGATGAGAAAAGCTAATCGATTCCATCACCTGGCCCTCGGTAACTATGCTAAATAATGTCTGTTTTTGTTTCACTGAATCTTTTCTCTCTCATACACCACAGCCATGAAGGGACAGTGTACACATTTGGATTGGTTCAGATCATGACGCTAGTCTTTTAGAAAAAAATCTGTCTAACTCAGGAGGTGGTGTCTATTTTACTATATGGAACTCAACTGAAAGGTAATGAAACTATATTGTTGACTTTATAATTACTTATAATTCTATTATAGGGGATTTCTTATGTTTGTATTACAATGCTATAAATTATGACCATATTTAACCTGTTAATATAAATATTCATAATACTACTTCCTCTTTGTAGATTCTGAATCATTTGATGATGGTCTTGGTGGTTAACTAAGTTGTGATGGCTCAGAAATCACAACTTAAACTGAAGCATTGTGGCGAAAATAAGATCAAGCTGTACATGCTGGAGGGACGACCAGGTAATTGGAAGACAGCTAACAAAAGGTAACGACTATACTATTACTACATTATAGTTACTGGCATGGATATATAAGGCAGACCTTAACAGATACTCTCTATTGCAGCTATTAAATAGTGTTAAATTGTCTAAATGGATATATGACATCTCTTATAGAGATAACTATGTCACTATCATTACTACTAACATAACACTATTGCTATGTGTCTTTATAGTTGTGAAGTAACAATGGGTGACTTCAGTCAGAAGAAGAGAGAGACATTCTATTAGAACCCAAGTTGCCTGTTTCTTTCTGTCTCAAACTAGTGATGGGTTATAACAGGTTCAATTAGTTTATCAATGTCCTCCTCCTCAACAATGGATAACATTGGAAGTAATCTGAACAATAGAGAGAAGTGGTTAGTACTGATACGCCAATATAAACATTAGTGATTCGGGGTATAGATGGTCTCGTGGTGAGCCTAGTAAGAAGCTTGACCACAGAGGAATCGTATCTAGCAAAACAAGGCCTTAACAGAAGCTAGACACACACGCTTATCAAGGCAAATATCTCTGAAGCAAAAAAGATATTAGAAGTGCTGTACAGAGAATTACGGCCATCGTATTGTGGGAGAAGAATTCTGCAAGGGTTATTGGTGATTGACTAAGCATCCAGAGTACGTGAGAATAAAACAAGAGTCCGTTCATGGTCCATACATGATGCAAGTAAGACCCCTAAAATGGGGCTGATATGGAGTGTGCACTGTCATCCCTCCATTTTAGAAGCAGGTCAGGCAGTTCCAAGGAGTAATTTATGAGTGAGGCAACCCCCCCCCCTATTAGCAATACTTCCAGAGGTTTATTTGTTGACAAATCCAAGCCATGAAATAAGAACTACTTAGAATAAATATAGTATGTATTGGTTGTAATAATATAATTTTTAACCAATTAGTTGAACATTCCTTTAGCCTTTGTATCAAATTAAAGTTATTGTTGGGCAGAAAAATATATTTTTAATTTATAAAACACCAGTACCTCCCTGAGCTGCTTGACCCCCCCATTCGTCGGGAGAATGGCATCGTTGTGTCGTGTCAGCTGAGTCACCTTCCAGCTATACAGCGATTCTTCCAGCTTTCTTGACCCCTTTTTGACGTGACCTCATGATGAGCGGGTACTGCATTTGCCGGCGTCACTGTGCGTTCAATGGGCGTCTTGTGCCCTGATGCTCACCCTGACAGTTTTGGAGTCGGCTCGCACATTTTTTTCGCCCCGCTGTGTTCACTCCTGCGTTATAGCACCTTGAGTGTGTGTTATCACGCTTGTCACTGTCGCACGTTCTTTCTCCTTTATCATTTATGAGCTCGGTTGTCCGTGCCAGCTACTCTCTGTTTATTGTGTGTGTATGCTATCTTGTGTCACCGTGTCCATATCCAAGTGGGATTACCCTTCTATTCTCTTTTTGTTTGTTTCGTTTTTGTGTGTAGCGTCATGTATGACATGTTCCCCATGTTGTGACCTTTGATTTTGACTTTTACCAGTCTCTAATGTTTTGTTCATCCGTTCCTTGTGTGTTTCGTGTCGGTAGTCTTATTACAACCACCCTTTGATCTCACTACGGTTCTAACATGACTTCTTACAAACAATCTGAAACCTTTTTGATAACTACGTTTTTCTGGTATTATTGGTTGGTAACCCTGTTTCGTATCTCTTACATATGACGAGCTTTGGCATTCTTTCTGAGATCATCGCAGTGTATGTGCTCCCCCTACTGTCGTGCCACTATGCTACCTAATCTGGCCGTCCCCCTTAAGCAATTTGTCCTCAGTCTTCTCTTGTAATTATATACAATTCTTCAACAGGTCTTAGATTCGTGTCGGTTCTCGTTAGTTGTGTGATCTTCGGGCACAATATATTCATTTTCCATCTCTCTGATGGATTCTCGTGATGCTTTTAGATCCTTTCATTTGTCATTCACTTTATTGATCTCGTGGGTGTTTGCCTTGGTGTATCTATATTACTGTTTTAAGTTCCTGTTTTGGTTGTTCACTCCCTTGCACCTGACGCTCCCTTTTCCAGTCTCGATACTCTCCCAACATTAGGGGCTCCCGGACTTATTTCTGTTTATTTTGAGATCTTTATGTTTATGGCTTAGTTGCAGCGTGTTCTCTCTCTCCTCCTTCGGGGCGCTTAACTCCTACCAAATGGCTAATAGTTTGTCGGTGTGCCACACTGTCTTACTGTTCTTCCTTTTTTCCATAGGAGCATTCGCGTGTCTCTTTTCCTTTCCTCTGGCTCCACTTCTTTTCGTCCTGACCTTTGCTCTATCGCACTTTCTTTTCCTTTCTTGTTAGGTGACCTTTATCTTCAGGATCGTGGTCTTAGTTCTTTTTGTTCCTTTCCTTCACTCTTTTTTTTCCTTTTTCCACTGTTTCGGTTTTTTTTTTGTCTGCCCCTCCCCATCTCATTTTGTGGGGCGATGAGATTTCCCGTTATGATAATTATACATTTCTTTTTTTTTTTTTCTAATGTTCCCCCCATTCGTGTTTTGAGAATATTTACTGGTGGTCCCGTATCATCTGCTATCCCACCGTCCCCTGCTTCACTGTCTGACAGTTTCATCCAAATTTGCCGCAAAGTTTTATTCTGAATATTCTCCCCTAACCACCCTTATGCAATTGTGGACGGGGTAGTAATCTGATCAATTACCGACCATGGTGATCACTGCTAATCCTCACAAGAATAGGCAGTAACATTATAAACCCACCCCTTTTTTCACTGAAATCCATCTGTACAGTTGACTATGGTCCCCTGCTACATTTCGTTACCCCCTCCCCCATGTGCCCTCACTACGTTGTCCTGCACCAACTATGTTTGTGACAATATAAAGTAGAATATTATAGAATAAATCGAAAGAGAGAAGACGAGAGAACAGTGTATGAAAGCGTTAATTTGTGAAAATACAAATAAAACTCATGGGGCAGCAGAAAATTGTCAGTAATTCCCTCTTATTATTGTTCTTTTTTATGTTATAAGAACCAATCTATTACTTTACCTGTTTCGGTGCAATAAAAGTTGTTAATAGGCGCTTTTCGTTATTCCTTTTTTTTTTCCCCGACCTCGCACCTTTTATGGACTTTGTGACATTTACTTACGCTTGTTTCGCGAGCATGCATCATAAGGTCACTTCTTTGTTTGAAGTTCCAACTTCCTCTTTCCTTCCTTCCCCTTTCCCCCCCCTCACCCAGGCCATTATTTTCACGTGAGACCATTGTTGCTGTAAAAAACTTCAGTGTTATCGCTGATATCCTTCGACGTCCCCCTTTCCCACTTCGCCCAGCTTTCCACTACACTTGTTCAGTGATAATTGTCGAGTCCCACCTCCCTTTTTTTTTTGTTTATTCAGTCGATCATAGCAGCAATTCAAATGGATACTCCCAAATCAACACAATTCGGTTCCCTTCCCCCCTTCATAAATGAGTAGGCTATGCTTTATTTTTTGTCACATTTGCATTCCTTATTAGGACAGCAGCATGAGGTAATAATGGTAATGATACCAAGCATAACAGCTGCTATTAGATGCTTAAATCAGAAGATCGAGACTATGGGGGAATATAACATATTATGATTTATTTTGACATGGTGAAGGCCTAATCAAGCCGAAACATTCTATAATGTTTTTCTAAAAAATTATTATTTCATATTAACTATAGCAAAAACAGACTGAGCCAGTCCTCGTTCATTATAAATATTCGTAGCCCCATATCTTATAGAATGTGCAGGCATGTGTAAATGTCAATTTACTGCACAAATGCAATTCTCATGATACTTTCTGCCGCAGGACCATGCGTCATGACATTTGATCTTTAGCCTTTAAGATTATAAAATAGATTATTAATTATAATACTACAATGGTGGCTCCATTCAACAAAAATGACATTTGTAATTATTAAGTAAATGTATTATTATAGAGTGTATATGGCAGTTGATAAACACTCTTGCATAAGATAACCAAATATTCTGAGATAACACAACATGGTTATTCTAAGCAATAAAAAATGAAACTAGATGGATGGCAGTTATTTGTAATCAGGAGCGAGAGCATTAAAGCCAGACATGCGGAAGCCAGTGGTTGTGTTCAGTACAAACTTTCCAAGTTCACTATCGATCATGGCATGCCCTTTGAAGACAAGCTAATATTATGGACTCCCGAAATCTAGATTATCCAAGGTAGAGCAGCCAGCAGCATGATGTGTGTGTACAATAAAAGCTCCTTATATGAGCCTTCTAGCCAGCGCAACAAGCGATATTGTAGCTGGATTGAACAAGAGTGGTCTATGCATGGACCCAGAAATTGGAATCTTGTAAAAAAGACGTTAGAATTAGTATGATCCCAATGTAAGTAAAACAAGTATCAGGCATTTTTTTCCTTTTAATCTTCAGGATGATATTTTTATAGGGTACATATTGACCTTTTCCCCTGTCCGATTGTCTTTCAGTGATAATTATGATACAAGTTAAGGAGACTTTCTCTTACCTCTATGAACTCAGAAACAAAGAAAGAAATAAACTCATGGTCAAGGCAATTAGAGATGATAATCGGACTATTTATGTTGAAGGATTTTGAAAGTAATTCATTCAATCATTGATAATCCAGCTATCATTTCTAAATGATGTAGGAATGGAACAGATTATAGGGGTACTGGGAAAAGGCTCTTCAAGTCCGCTGTTCTACATGCATTTAATGATGGCTTGCTAATGTGTCTCTCAAACTCGTGATGGTAGTAGGAAGAATGAGAAAGCTAATAATACATTCACCTGGCATACGGTAACTATTGCTAAAATAATGGTTGTTTATTTCCTAATCTCTTTCTCTCTCCATACACACAGCCATTTGAAGGACAGTGTAACATTTGATTTGGTTCCGATCATGATGGCTCGTCTTTTAGAATTGTTCAACTCAACTCAAGGAGGTGGTGTTTTTTATATTAGGTTGAACTCAATAAAGGTTAAGAACTATTACTTGTGTAATTTATAATTACTTATATCTATTATAGAGGGTGATTTCTTAGTTGTATTTAACAATGTATAATATACTATATTAACCTGTTATAATAACTCTCATAATGTATAATCTCTGTGTAGTTCCTGAAATTCAATTTGCTGATGTCTGTGGTGGATTTACTCTGTGTGATGTATAGACATACTCTAAACTTGAAGAATGTGTGCGGAAAATAAGATCACAGCGTACTGCTGGAGGACGACGTTATTGAAGACAGCTAACAAAAGGTAACACTAACGATTAACTAAATATAGTTACTGGCATATTAAGGCATCTTTAGTTACCTTAACAAGATACCTTATTCATGTATAAATAGTGAACATTGTTTAAAGGCTATGAATTCCTCTATAGAGATAAATATGTCCACAGCATTATTGACTAACATACATAATGTATGTGTCTTTAGTTGTGGAAGGAACATGGGTGATTCAGTCAGAAAAGAGAGCGACTTCTATTAGAACTCAAGGTCTGCTTTCTGCTCAATAGTGTTTGTTCTATAACAGGTCAAATGTTTAGTTCACTGTCATCTCCTCAACCAATGGATAACATTGAGAATCTGGACTAATAGATTGAGAATTGGTTCAGTTACTGATATGATCAAAATAACATTAGTGTTTCTGTCTAGAGATGGTCTGTGGTGAGCTAGTAGAAACTTGACACACAGAGGAGGTACATAGAAACACTGCCCTCAAGAAAGATAGACAACAGCTGATCAGGAAATATCCTGAAGCAAAAAAAAAATCTCTAGAAAGTGTGTACAGGAATTAAGCTCGTATCTGTGGGAAAGAAGAATTTGCAAGGGTATGAGTGATTTGAACTCTAAACGCATCAGAGGACCATGAGATCACAACAAGAGTACCGTCCATGGTGACTCATGACATGATGAGCAAGTAAGTAATGGCTCGCGCTTGTAGGATCGTGGAATGTGACACTGTCAGCTACCTCATTTTAGAAAAACAGAGTCATGGAGTTTCAAGGAGTAATGTATGAGTGAGGCCACACCATAGGCAATAATCACCTGTTCATATGTTGCCAAATCCAGGCCATGAAAGTGAAGAACTATTTGGATCAATAACAGTATTTGATGGATTGACTATATATATCAATATATTTTTATCAAATAGTTTGAACATCCCTTAGAACATTGGCCTACCCACACCATCAATGTGTCCGTGCTCTGGTGTCTCTTTCTACAAGCCTCCCACTATTTTATGACTGCCACTTACAACAGCCAGCCATACTCCTAGACACCCCCTTCTGCTGCCCCTCTTCCTTGATTTTGCCCCATCGTGTCTAGTTCCTTGAGTCTTTCTCTGCACCGATCAGACTAGTATTTCATCTGGTGTCTTCTATCTATCCCATTCACGCATTCCTTCGGCATCTCCTGTCTCTCAATGGATCCTTTTTCTTTTCCATCTCTACGTCTGTATTCGGACTCGCCGTTTACCGTGTCTCGTGTATGCCCACCCTGCTGCAGGCCTGTACCTCTCTCCCCCTGATGGGCCCTTTCCACGTTTGAGTCCGTGCGTGACGTAGTGACGAGTTCCTTCTTTTGTGCGAGCTGCGTCACGTGTTTTCCTTTTTTTTGGACACTACCTTCCCTTATCACCCTCCCTCCTATCCTCTCCCCTTTTTTCCTGTATCTTGAGTGTATGTATCTATCACGCGGCAGCGATTTATTTCGCCTCGTTGAGTACCTTATTGCGCGACCATTTTGTCTTCGCTGTTCCCCCCTCCACCTATCCAGTCTTCTGTGCGCAATTCTTCGGCAGTTTTCGCTTCTCTCCCTTCTTTTCTACCCTCTTCCTTCTTTGGGTGTTATTTATATTTCACTTTGTTAGTCTATTTATATCTCCCCCTCTATATTTTTATTTGTTTATTATCGACAAATTGGTGCTAATTATGCTAAAACTCGCCTCCTTCTCCTCCCTTTGGTGACTGCGACCCATTATGCGACTCATTCAGACACTGGAACGAATTCTGTCTTTTGTAGCCGCTTGGTTCGAGTCTGCCTCTCCATGTCCTCTCTCCGTTCCAACAACCTCATGCCTTCCTATTTCATGACTGGCACGTCTCCCCACCTTGCACCGTCCTTTTATGCATACAGTGTTTTCAGCATGGATTCGTTCTCTTGTCTCTTCTGATTCCTTTTCAGTTGAACATATGATACGCAGTCGATATGTTAACTGGTATTCTCGCCCTGCCTACTACCCCTCTTCCGTTCTGGATTATCTTGCAGCTGTGTTTTGTCCACACTTCTGGCAACTCCTACCTTCTCCCCCCCTCTTTCGGACGCTCGATCTCCCCCCCTACTCATGTCTCACAATTCACAAATATATTTTAACTATCCTCGACACTCGCGCTTCTGAGAAAATTGGCCTAAATATTTAGACCTTTACTACGTGTTTTCTGACTTCTTGATCTCTTCGAAAGCATATCTTACGCAGCTTTTACCCTGCTCTATCGATATTACGTTATTTTTGATGATGTATCATCCTTCTCTCTCCTTATATATTATATATCATGTCTCGTCTCTCTCAGATCTACTTTATTAATTTTTGTACTCACTAGAGAACTTAGGTATAATATTATTGATTACGTTTCTCTAACTGATACGGTTTCATACCGTCTAGATCCATCTACCCTTCTGATGAACTAATTTAGTTTCTGCCATGTCAGATCTGTCTAAACCCTGATCCCCTTGCTCTTCCGTCTTCATCCCTCCTACTGGCTTGAAGCTGCTCCCCGTTGTGACAAAGCGCAGCCCCTTCACTTCTTCATGCTTTTCCTGATCCCACGACCTTTTGTGGTTATATTTGATAGCTTCCACCTCCTCTGCCTTAGTTCCTCGTGGACAGTAGGGGTGACCTTTTTCCTCTCTGCTCCCCTACTCTCTCTGTGTTGTGTGCATTTCGTGTCACGCCTCTTGCCTGCTATCCCTGCATCCAGTCCATTTATTGTCTCGTTCCGACTTGGCATCCCTACGTTGCCTCTCCTTTGATCCCCCTTGCTCTTTTTTCTCGTTGACTACCGTTCCGTCTCTACCTGTCTCCTTTTAGTTACCTGTTCGATATTCCCTTTGGCAGATTTACCACGACCGTAGATTAGTGCACATCTTTCACACGCAAACCTTACAACTTGTTTCTCCTTCCCCCTTATTTACTCCTCAAACAGCCTCGGCGGTGGCGCTTACTCTGACACTCTTTTCCCGACCCCCCTTTTGCTATGTGTTTTCCTTCCGTGAGCCACACCTGTCTCCTGCCCCTGTGTGCTTACTTTCCTTTAATCCCATTCCGTTATCTCAACATATCTTCCACCGTCGTCCCCCCTTGACACAGCCTTCTGTCATACTATCTTATGATCTGATAAACTCGACTATCGATATTTGCTTGCCCTCGCCGTTACTTGCTGTGCCTCAGACTCTCTGATTTAATAGAAGGATATAGACAAAGATTTAGATTCAGACAATTTAACTAATATGAAAACACTCTGTACAGTTATTAGGGTACAACGGCCTCCCGTACTCTGTCTTTGTGTGTCCCCGCTTCCTCTCCTGAGTCTCGCAAACATACTGCTTAGTCAGGGTGTTGCCAACATTCAGTAGATCTAGCTAGAGAAAGATCCTCCCCCCTGAGGGAAAAGGAATTCTTCCTTTTCCCCCTTAGTTGTACCCCATTTTCGACTTCCCTGACAATCCCGGCCACTCACCCAAACCTCTTCATATCGAGCCACTCTGACAGTCTCTTTGAGTGTTATCTCCTGTTTTCCATAACGTATATCTCATTCTTCTTCAGTTGTCGTTGGTACGACCTATGTTCCGCTGCCATGTTTTGGTGTGGCCCTTTCAGTTATAAGAAACTATTAAACTTCTAATAAATAGTCAATCATTCCGGCGTGAACATCATCAAATTTATGACAAATAGTGGTTAGCTAGATTGCATCAAAGGATTTGTGTTGTACATCGCACTCTTCACACAATATTGAGGACATTACTAGACCCTGCCATTGTCTTATAACCAACAAAGACAATAGATACAAGCTTTTATACACCTTTATAAAGATATTAGTTATTATTAACTTAGAAAGAATTCAAATGTTATATAATCAACAACCAATTCAGTTCCTATTAAATGCAGGCTTTGTTTATTTGTTGTACATTGGCAGTTCCTTAATTAGGACAGACAATGATATAACCTACCGTATCGGTAATTACTTTTACAATACCTAGCCAGTGATCTCCCCTCCCCATGAGAATCTTCCTTTAAATCATAAAGAGCGAGAATATGAGTGAATATAAAATAGTATGTTATAGTGTTAGACTGTAAGGCTAATTCAAGGCTGAAAAATTCTATAGTTTATTGTATATAAAAAAATGTATCTCGTATTAACACAAAACAACTGAGCAGAGCATGTTCCACTTATAAATTACCCTGCTTTCCTATTTGCCGTCTCCCCTCATAGCTTATAGAATGTGCAGGAATGTTTTAGAATGTCAAATTTTACGCTGAGATATGACTCTCATGATTCTTTCTGCTGCAGTTCCATGCAGTGCGCTCGATTTGATATTGTAGCTTTTTAAAATATGTACCCGTGTAATAATAGAATTATATATCTCATACTACAATGTGGCCTCTCTTTTTCCTGTACCGACAGACAATGGAGGGTATTCCGGTTGGTAATTATCAAGCCATATCGCCCGCTGTCATATAGTGGTCGGTACCTCATCTGGCACTGTGCTCTGCTAACAAACAGCCGCCCTCTGTCATCATTCTTATGTGACACTTCGCATTTTTCCCACAATTTTCATTACTGTCCATTTGTGTGCGCAGACGTTGTCCCCACACACTGCTTTGCTCTACAATACAATTAAACATTGTCCCTCTCACCCGGTTTCTTTTCCTTGCGCTTTTGCTCCCTGTCCTACACGCATACCGCGATTTTATGTATGCCAGTGCTCACCTTACCGTTTGTTTCCCTGCTCTGCGTGATTCAAATGCCCTCAAGTTTTGGTCGCTTGTTTACCACACTTTGGTCTCCTCTTTTTAACTCTTCGTTTTTCTTACTATTATTCGTTCCTTTGCCGCCGCCTCCCGCCTTTTTCTTCGACAGCCACGACATGCTGTCAGTCTTCTATTCCATATTCATTATATGGTAAAACTTCCTGTCCGTTTCTACCGCTTCCATTTGTCTCAGCTTTATCCACTGGGTGTAATTGATGAAGACACTGAATTGGAGTGTGCTTACACAATATAATCGCTCCCTCCCCCTCGCCCTCTTTTTCTTTACTACCGACCGCCTTTCTAGCTGCTGTTAACCCCCCCTCTTCGATAATGTCTAGCCTGTTCATTGACAACCCGATGGGTTCGAGGCATGGAGAGAATAGGATCTTGTAAAAAAGGACGTAGGGAATGCGTTTATGAGTGCACAATGTAAGTTCAACGAAGATCATCATGCATCCATTTTTCTCTTTTATGATGTATTTCTTTCAATAGGTGAAAGAATGTGATGGTTTCTTTAATCCCCTAGTGGAAACTTACATATGTACTCCAAAGTTAAGTAGGACGTTCCTCTTACCTAGAACGCAGCAAAACAACAAAGAAAAGAACTAAACTATGTAAGGCAATTAGAGATGGTTTAGCGACTAATGTATGTGAGGGATTATGAAAAGGTAATTCATTCAATCATTGCTTACAGATCATTTCTAACTGATGTAGATGGAACAATATCGGACGTATGGGAAAAGGCTTCCAATTGCCTCGTCACTTCTTACTGATGCCTGCTAGTTGGTATTCAAAATAGTGAGGTATAGGTAAGAGAAGAGATGAGAAAGTCATGATCATAATACCTGGCCATACGGGTACTATTGCTAAATAATGGTGTTTTTGTTCATAAATTCTTCTCCTCTCATACACACAGCCATTGGAGAGACCGTGTACAATTTGGATTGGTTAGATAGACGATGTTTTTAGAATCGTCAATCACGGCCTCTGTGTGTGGTGTCTAATTTATTTGACTCAAATGAACAAGGTTAATGGAATCCTCTCTTCTTCGACCTTGGACTTCCTTCTCGTACTCTTTGCTTCCACTAAATTTCCTATCTAGCAGGGATTTTATGTTTGTCAATGCAAATCTTGCTGCCATATAACGTACATATACTTTTTCCTACTATATATTCTTCCTCTCTGAGCCTTTCAGTTCTTGCGCTTTTCCGTCTTGCATTTTCCTGGCCTCTTTCGTACTCTTCACTTAGAGGAGTACTGGAGCCACCAAGTCTGTACAACTTTTGTCTCTAGTGTATCTTTGTCGATCACACTACATTGTTTACTAGCGTCTTCTCTACGATTGTATTACCCGTCAGACCGCGTGGCGACTCAGCCTTCTTTCGACCTGTCCTTCCTCTCCCCGCGATCCCTTTCCCTTCTACTCCCTTCTCCATTGATCTTTTGAGTCGCTGAGCCATGCTTTTGTTAATCCTGTTTTATAGATCCACGACTGGCCATAGATCGATCGTTTTCTTCCTCCCTTTGCTTTCGTCCAGTTCCTTGTGTGACCTATAATTCTCTCACTATGTGGTTGTACCTTCTTAGACTCCAGAGTTCGGGAACACTCCGTGAACAGATTGTGTGTCTGCAGGGTGTGACACAATACTCGGCTTGTTGGGTTTTTAGAAGGGTCCTTCTTTCCCTTCATTACTTTCCCCCGTTCGTTTTTTTCCTTTCTTTCGAGTGTTCTTTGTTTTTTTTCCCTTTTTCTCTCCTTCCTTCCCGCTTTTCTACGACGTTAATTGGGAAGACAGCTAACAAAAGGTAAACAAGACTATTATACAGTTACAGTGGGGGGTTAGTACCCTGGCATGTTGCCTCACCTTTAATAATGCATATATATATATTAATATATATTGATTGGATAGTCTTCTTAGCTTAACTAGGATTCATATATGTATTCCAATCTTCCAATATATAATTTTCAATGAGGAAAGTTTAAGGTTTAAAATGATGGTAGTTTAAATAATTACTATTCATCATTTAACCTTACCTATGAAATGATTTGGTTCCATGATCCATCAAAATACAAATAAAAATACAATTAGTGACATGACTACATGAATCCGGTGTATATAACCAAATCAATCAATCTTTACTGTGACAATGAAATATACTTCCTTTATAAAGGTGAGCTATGTTAATATTGATACTACTTTCTACATCAGTCTCTTCTTGGATCCACTACGTCACGCTTGTGAAGTATGATTGTGGACCTTCAGTCAGAGAGATGAGAAGACATTCTATCTAGAACTCAAGTTGCATGTTCTTATGCCTCAACTAGTGATGTTGTTATAAAGGTACGTATTTATTCAAGTCATCTCTTAATAATGGATAACATTGGAAGTTAATCAGCAATAGAGAGACAACAGTCAGTTCTGAGACATCATATCTAAACTTAGGGACTATCGTATACAGATGGTTGCGTGGGTGAAGATAGTAAGAAGATTGACTCACAGGAGGACCCGTTTAATAGCAACCAAGCCTCTTAAAGAAGCTGGACAACTAGCTGATAAAGGCAAATATCCTGAAGCAAAAAAGATCCTAGAAAGTGCTGTAAAGAGATTACAGGGCATCAGTATCTTTGGAGAGAATTCTGTCAAGGGTTATGATGATTTGACTATAACATCAGAGCAATGAGATCACAGCAAGAGTACCTCTCTAAGGGTTCTCAGTTAATGACCAGTGTGTAAGTAAAACAACTGGCTTATATTAATGGGGACATGCCACAGTCATCTCCCTCCATTTTAGAACAACAGCTCCATTTACTTCAGAGAATTAATTAATGTCTACACTCCTTATGGCAGTACTTCAAGAGCTGAAAATATGTTGCCAAATCAAAGAACTATAGAGAAATACAGAACTATTTTCAGCACAGCAGTAGTAATTAATTGATCCAGATCGACTGTTTATATCAATATATTTTTTAACAAGTTTGAATATTCCCTTTTAGATTTTATCAAATTTATATAAAATTTATTGTTGAACGCGCAATTTTTGTTTTTAAATTAACACACAACCACTACAAAATTAGTTTAGAACTAAGTACCAGTTTGTTCTAATACAATCCAGGGATCAGTCTCCACTTCACTAATTGGCAATATTATCCCAATCTTTTCCATACTTCTTCGGACAGTTCTCTTCATCCGTCAATTGACGATGTATAAGAAGGAAATACAATAAATACCATCACAAATTGAAGGAATATTTTCCATACCACAGGGAAGAGACCAAGATAAAGCCATCATACAAATCACCACATAGTTAGGTGTGACGGACCACATTCCCCCCCACACTGATAACTATCACTTTTGTACCACGTTTGTGTAGGAAAGAGTCTCAAGTGCTGAACTGATGGCATGCTGTGGGTTTCGACTAAAGTGGTCTTTCTGAGAGTTTGCTCCACGAAAAATAGCAATAGCCTAGTACTTTCAAAGCTACAATAGCACTGATAGCCCACCACTGTAGATATGTTGGATGAGCAACTAAATAACCGAGCTTGAATACTGTATGTGAAAGGGACCCAAGTAAATCTCCAAATTGCCAACATGAATCCAAATCCATCATGAACAATATCCATAGTTGTCAAAATGGCTTCCTCAAACCAGAGAGCATCAAGAACATACCATGACGGAAAACACAGACAAGAATCATCGAAGCAGAGACATAACCAAGTTTCTCATATTGTGTAGGCCTCATACAATAGTTGATAGTAACCCATCCAATAATGACCAGGACCAACTCACAAAACACTTCCAGTCTAGTATGCCAATACGATTGGTTAAGCTCTCGTCCATAAAAGAAATCATAGAAACAGTTACCACTGTTACCTGCCGACCGCCAAGAGCAAGTAGGGTTCCTGGATAGAAGGAACGTACATAAAGATAAACACAGAAAAGATAAAAAGAAAACTATGGCAGCCATTGCAAATGCAAGATAAATGGTTGGTATAAGAAGCTGGACAGGTAGTTTACTATAACAATAAACTAATACAAATAAAATGTGAGCTAAAATGAAAGCTATATTCCATTTAGTTTGTATTTCAAAGTGGTCCCATCTCGTAGCCGTGATCCTTTGACAACACGTCCTAGAGGAGATAAGTAGATAACATGGTTAAAAACAAACCAGATCACAAAAATCAAGAAAGCTAAAGGATGCCAGAATTCACTCCAAGGAGGTATTTGACCCAGGAACAAGATCACACCCAGCTTTATTACAAATGTTTAGAGCCCAATTACAGTCACATGGAAGCCCAATTGTCATAAAAGTGGTACCTAGAGGTCCCCAGGAACTCATAATGCGTTTGTACGAGGATTGAGAAGTTTATTAGAATCAGTAGACGTCCATAACAGATAAGACATTTAACTACCATCTATATATATACCACCCACACGTTGTCAGAAGAATAAGATTTTATAACTAAAAAGTTAATTCAAATTATTAAAAGAAGTTTCCTGTTCAACAAAATCTATGTATTGAGTAACAATGAGGTCATTGCTTTTCATTTGAATTTCATTTTCATTCTCTTCTGTTGGATTCTGCTCATTAATATGACGATGCTCAATAAACCAATTTCTAATTGTCGTCAGGAATATAACAATAAAGACAAACACCATTATAACAAATGGTATATAGTAACCCACAAGAACAGTTTAGCTAAGGGATATATAAAGTCATGACCTCCTTTCCACAGTCTAATACATTATATGTTGTAGATATATTATTCTCTGGAAAAATAGCTAAAATTATCTTGAAGTGAAGGGTTAGTGCGTAGAACTAGGACAGCAAACAATATAGTCAGAATAGTTAATTCAACGATAGTTTGACCTTCTTGTCTTTATAAGGTTTAATAATAACCATAGATCATAATCCATATTATAACAATCATTAGAATAACATCTAACAAATAATCATAATAATATATAAATTATACTAGTGTTATCAGGACTAACTGTATTCCCAGGAAAATAAAGTAGAACCAACATTAGAATGAAACGTCTTCCCAATTCTATACCACACCACCATGATAATTTAATATTAAATGATGGTTTTAGAGATGAACTCATTCTAAATAGCCACCCATATATCTAAATAATTATAATAATGTTAACTAAACAATGACTTCCTTACATGTCTGTAAATCTTTATAATTAGAAGTGAGAAGACCAGGTAGAAGTAGTACTGTTAGCATTAAAACAAGAACAGCTATCCTACTATGAAAGCATGTCCCGAAGTAAAGCATCAATTTCACCATTCAAATACCATACCTAATGTATTTACAACATTAATATGATATTATATATTGTATGTACTACTTAACATGTTTGGAGTTGAGCAATTTTTAGGGACAGTTTAATATATTAAGTGCTGTATAAACAGTATGAGTATACACTAGTAATAATACTGTCCATGCGCCATGTAAATTAAGTGTGGGCACTGTATAGCTTCTGCATGTTTTCCCTGCACAATATGAACTGATATGAGGAGAGAGTGAAAATATCAAGATCAATAATGATTGATTGACTATAAGGATAATCTTACTTTAACGTAATTATTAAAGTTACAACAATAATTGATGTCACAAATGGGAGAAACCTCAAACCATAGGATACTACAATGTTTAGTTTACTATAACACAAAAATCATAAGGAAAATAAAGACTCAAAGCAGTAGATAAATAATACAACTAGAGAATCAGAAAGAGATAAGAACAGTCTTTTGTAATTTGATCTTACATATTTTCCTCCAGTTAGAAAAGTCTCTGAAATTGTAGTGTTATAAATGGTACTACCTAATATTATTAAACAATAAATCTATTTTATTATCTCATAGTACACAGTACCTGGATATAGAACAAAAATGGATAGAGCCATGTTGGAGTGTGGTTTGTCTAACACCATATTATTATAACTAGTATTATTACTTCAGCAATTACTACAATAATAGAATTAATATGTACACTCAATAATATATTTAGTTATACCTAAGACTGAATAAGAACAAACAACATTAGAGTTGGTACAAGTTACACATCTGTTTAATAACACACTTACTCCCTGGACCTTTAGGACACTCTCCACATAATAAACCTATCAGATGTTAGTAAATAAACTACTAATTGTTACACTATACCTTTTCGTCCACATGCACATTGTCTGTTTGTTTGTGAGTTAGTGTAGACATAAGCACAATATGATGGACCTATACTTGTATTAAGAAACATTGACAATAGCTGGTGGACATTGATAGAAGTAGAGATTAGGTTCTTGTCCATGTAATCTAGTAGCCCATTGGTATGACTATTAGAGAGAGAAACAGAGCATAGAGATACTTTATGTCTAGTGTAATATACCTGAATAATAATAGAGTCTTGGTCTTCTTCACAAAGTACTATCTGACGTTGATTGTTATCACAAGTACATATTTATGAAGTGAGTGACTAATGCCTAGAGATGAGAGCTGATATCCACCTAGACACTCTTCACTCACAAGAGGTAGATTATAAACAGCACTCTTTAAGAAAATAGTTTTATAATTCAATTTTTGTCATACTTACTGTATGAACTTGAACAGCAAAGCTAACTTGTTGTATAGTAACATTGCCTAGTGAGTCATCATCAATGAAGTTAAAAATAGAATAAGATACATTAGTAACATATGGTTCTTTAGTTATTAAGAAAGTATCTGGCTTCAGATGAACTAACATTTCATTAATATTCACATTCTACATAGATTACTATCATTGAAACAAAAACTTTAAAGTGTATAAAATACCTGATATTTTTGGTTTGGAGTAAAAGACAATCTTGTAATTGAACCTGTGAGTTGTCCTAATTCATCTATTACCTTCAATGAAAGTTTTAGATTTTGTCCTGGCCAACCAGTCAACTAACAACAGTTATTCATTTTAAAAATGTCATAGACACTCTAACCTCTGTAGAATCAGTATCGATATTAACAGCTGTAGTAACAATAGATTTGTGTTTATTCTCCTGATTAGTATAACCAATATTGTTTATTATCATCTCTGTAAATAGAGATAGTAAAAAGAGGAGAAATATATTGTGAGTACCTGATATTAAAAATGGGGCCATTCAGGAAAAATAAGATGCATTAAAGAAAGGTTGAGTAAATCCTGTCCAGGTACAAGTAGAGAGGCTATTTGCAAAAATAGCTGAACCAAATAATGCTGTGTTGTCAGTAAATGTGATATTATACCATCCTGCAAAAAGATAAATAAAGTATTAATTTAAAGGCACAATATATGTGTCCCATTTTTTTAACAAATAGTGTAAACTGTGTCATATTTTTTTCACCTGGTCCCATTGAGAAGGAGGTCTTTTGTTGATTAGAATATAATAACATAAAACATTGTGGATTATATTGAATTTTAGTAAAAACTGGAGATTTCCCTGTACTATCAAACAAATATGCTTGAACCATACCTATAACAAAGACAATATATGTTTATATAATTTTTAATAAACATATTTAGAGTGTACATACCGACCAGAGTTTCCTTGAAAGAGCATATTCAAACCAGACAAGAGTCTAAGTTGTGCAAAGAAAGAAGGTGGAGTGCACCTCCATCTACAGCAGTATATTAATGAAGTACTGTTCACCACTCATTGTTAAACGACTACCAATAGCCTAACAAAATAGTAGAACTGATAACAATTACAATATCAAATGTATTAACTTACTCTCAGAGAAGATCCAGTATTGGCCAATGAATTTATTAGTACCAGAGAGATTAAATGTAGATTACCCAACTAACATTCCATTAGTTCCAGTATTATTAATAAAAGTACTGTTATAAAATGAAAAGTATATATTTTACTCTAATATCATTCATACAGTACTATGGTATATATTATGAAAGTTGTCATTGACCTTTAAACACTAACTAAAACAAATATTTGTGTTCTATTTCTACAATTTATAGAACACAAGGATTATAAAATTACCCTACTTGAATAAGTTACAATTCTAAATAGCACAGTAAATTATGATAATGTCAAATTTCAAAACAAATACTGTCAAAATGAAACTTCAAAATGAAACTACTTATAAATGGTAAGTTGTTTTAAACACTATAAAGACAAAAGTTATACGTCTATTTAATTTGTAGCTTACAAGGATTGATTACAAAATGAATCATGTTAGAATCCATGTAAAGTTTACTCACTGTAAAAGTTTTGTTGATGTGTTGTACTTTCATGTCAACACATTGTATGTACAATTCTATTTGATGGTAAAAAACTAACAACAATTAGTTTTTCATTACAGTGTATACTATGGGATAAGTTGTTTTAAGCTAGAGACAAAGTTAGCGCTTTCATTTGTATACAAGAAAGTATTAATAAAATGGGCCATCATTTTATATTGTCCCAGGTCAGGATTTTTTACTACATTGTAAAAAGTTTTGAGATTGATTTTAACTAATTTAATAATTAATCAAACAGATTTAATATGTAGTAATTCTATTTACATGCACATTTATCATTGAAAGCAACAACAACATATGTTGATTAACAATGGAATTGATAGTTCATATAGTTCATTAGTATGACTTCTTAGCATGTTTTAACAGATGTCTGTTGTCTAAATAATGTTTATACTCAGACAGTAATTTACTACATGACTTGTCAATTAGTAATAATAATAATAAACCTATCTGGTGTTGCCAATCTCTCGTTGCATATTAAATATAACTCAAATTATATATCACTCTATATGTGGTAATAATCCCTGGACCAGCTAGCATCTTATTTGGTCTAAGGATAAAAGTAAAATTATAATCAGTTTTTATATTACCTACACAGATAGTCAATGGTATAATACATTAGTAATCAAAACAGTATTAAAATTTACTTTCAGTTTGTATCCAATATTAAACCTGTAAATATAACTGTTAAATCAACTATGGAGTGTTTTACAAATACACTTAACACATACTAATTTAAAAGAAGTGCTTTGAAATGTAAGACAAACTTATAACTATGTCATTGATAGAAGATGAGTCTACGGTTTTATTTAGACAATCACCTTACCAGTTATGAATATTATGAATTGGAAACGATTCCTTTTCTTGAAATTCTTCATATAGTGAAGCAGCTATAGCAGCACCAAATTCATTCTCTGAGAGTACAACCTCTGTTACCCACAAATTACAATTATCCAACTTTAATAAATTCCCTCGACCACCTTGAAGGATGACATAAAAATACATCCCTCCACCAGCATCACCTTGGTTACCCTCGAAATAACAATCTTAAATCGAACGATATGAGGTCCTTTTTGTAAACCTTGTGACAGTACAGAACTAATAAACCACCTCCACCAAGTCCACCTGAGTTATCAATGAATGTAGTGTTTAGTTACAATACCTATATGTTGAGAATTCAAACCATTGTACACAAAGTATAATCCTCCACCATAAATTCTAGCATAGTTTGTTAATAAATTGGCATCCATCAATAGAGATAATAACATTGTGATCTCTTCTATTCACAAATACTCCTAATCCACCAGCTCTGCCAGTTAATACACCATTATAAAATTGCATCACTAGTTGATCTGAATGTTCTGTTGTTAGTTAAAGCTGAATTATTAATAAAAGATGTGTTGATGACTTCAATTTTAGGAAATGCCATAACTATAGTCAATATTTCCGTATGTGATTGCCACTGCTCCAGTATTACCTCTGAAAGGTTCTTGGATTATGCCACTTCCTTTGTTTTCATGAAAATAACTATTAACTATAGAAACTGACTCACAATTAATGATGTCAAAAGCTGCCTCTTTAAAATATCTAAAATATAAACAATAATTAAATATATACTAATACATTTTTGACATTTTTTTTTTTAAAGTAAAACATTTTACAAGTTACAATTTTGCAGGCTTACTGAAAAACCACATTTTCAATTCTCACTTTCATTACAGTATCAAGACGAAATGGCAACACACAAGATTCAGCTGAAATATCAGCTATCTTCACTGATGTACTCTGATTGAAGTACAGTGAATGTTGTATTGAGTCAGGTACTTGAGATTGTTGGAAAACACACTTTATAGTGGTGTCATATATATTATGACTGAGGACTGTTAATGTTAACTGAACTCCATAACAACACTGGATGAGATATTATGTGCTCACCAGGTGCTAACTGAATGTTTACAACGTTACAAGATCCACTTAAATTAGCAGCAAAGTTCAATGGCATTTTGTAGAACTGTTAAAAGTACAGTTGATAGACGTACTTATTAATACAGTGATGACTAATTCCTTCTCCAGTAATCAAGAGATAAAAGACGGTGCTGTCATTGTTACAATTAGAGACACAATACACTGGAACCAGCCAACAACAGATCAGGAACAGCAAACGATACATATTGGTAATGATACAGCAGAAGACTAGCCATCAATGCCACACCTCAAAAAATCAATGGGTTGTTTTAACAAAATCCAAACATTCTTGATATCATAATTGTTTATATTCCTTGTTAGTAAATAAAGTTTTTCATCTATAAGCCTATTACACGTAAAAATTGAATAGTTTGATTTAACCAATACATGGTTATATGGGTTGCACATGCAAAAAGTAAACTTAAAACTATTTTGATTACTAATTTGTTATTTTTTTATGGCTATTAGCTACATAAGTATAGTTTCATTAGTAAAAAACAGTATTATGATTACTTTTCAACAAAAATAAGTTTGTAATTGCAACCTGTATAACCAGAATAATGGTTTAAATCCACCAATCATTTTTTGTACAGTGTAAACACACATAATTTCAAGTCAACAAAATTATATATATATATATAGATACTATCAATTCATAAATCAATATTGTTGATTATAGGAGTTAAAAGAGCATTATCATTATCAATAACTAAGTAATAACTAAAACATGATAATTATATTTCATTGGAATTTCATCTTCTATCTCTTCAAATGAAGTTAACTGATTATAACGAAACTGTCGATACAAATTTCTAATTATCACCAGGAATACAACAATAAAGACAAACACCATTATAACAAATGGTATATAGTAACCCACAAGTAACAGCTTAGCTAAGGGAGTTATAAAGTCAATGACCTCCTTTCCACAGTCTAATACATTATAGTTGTTGAGATATATTAGTTATCTGGAAAAATAGCTAAATTATCTTGAAGTGAAGGGTTAGTGCGTAGGACTAGGACAGCAAACAATATAGTCAGAATAGTTAATTCAAGATAGTTGACCTTCTTGTCTTTATAAGGTTTAATATAACCATAGATCATAATCCATATTATGACACATCATCAGAATGACAAGCTAACAAATAATAATAATAATAAATTTACTAGTGTTATCAGGACTAACTGTATTTTCCAGGAAATAAGTAGAACCAAATTAGAATAAAACGCCTACACCCACCATGATAATTTAATATAAAAAATGATTGTTTTAGAGATGAACTCATTCTAAATAGCCACCCATATATCTAAATAATTATAATAATGTTAACTAAACAATCTTTACAAGTTAATCTTTATGAGTGAAGTGAGAGACCAGGTAGAAGTAAGTACTGTTAGCATTAAAACAAGAACAGCTATTCCTACTATGAAAGCATGTCCATCAGTAAAGCATTCAATTTCACCATTCAAATACCATACCTATGTATTACAATATTAATATATTGATATATATTGTATGTACTACTTACATGTTTGGAGTGAGCAATTTAGGACAGTTTAATATATTAAGTGCTGTATAAACAGTATGAGTATACACACTAGTAATAGTACTGTCCATGTCCCGTGTAACTTAAGTGTGGGCACTGTATATCTTCTGCATGTTTTCCCTGCACAATATGAACTGATATGAGGAGAGAGTGAAAATATCAAGATCAATAATGATTGATTGACTATAAGGATGATCTTACTTTAACGAATTATTAAAGTTACAACAATAAATTGATGTCACAAATGGTAGAAACCTCAAAACCTAGGATACTACAATGTTTAGGTTACTATAACACAAAAATCATAAGGAAAATAAAGACTCAAAGCACTAGATAAATAATACAACTAGAGAATCAGAAAGAGATAAGAACAGTCTTTGTAATTTGATCTTACATATCTTCCTCCAGTTAGAAAAGTCTCTGGAAATTGTAGTGTATAAATGGTAAACTACTAATATTATTAAACAATAAATCTATTTATTATCTCATAGTACACAGTACCTGGATATAGAACAAAAATGGATAGAGCCATGTTGGGAGTGGTTTGTCTAACAATATTATTATAACTAGTATTATTACTTCAGCATTACTACAAAATAGAATTAATATTACACTCAATAATATATTAGTTATACCTAAGACTGGAATAAAAACAACATTAGAGTTGGTACAAGTCACACATCTGTTTAATAACACACTTACTCCCTGACCTTTAGGACATTCTCCCCACATAATAAAACCTATCAGATGTTAGTAACTAACTATTAATTGTTACATATACCTTTTCGTCCACATGCACATTGTCTGTTTGGTTGTGAGTTAGTGTAGACATAAGCACATATGATGGACCTATACTTGTATTAAAGACACATTTGACAATAGCCTGGTGGAACTGTTGTTAGACTTAGAGATGTAGGATAGTTCTTGTCCATGTAATCTAGTAGCCACATTGGTATGACTATTAGAGAGAGAAACAACATAGGATGTACTTTATGTCCTAGAGTAGGTATAACTGAATAATAATATAGTCTTGGTCTTCTTCACAAAGTACTATCTGCGTTATTGTTATACCGTAA
>NW_024533780.1:27500-63440 GCF_016097555.1 Gigantopelta aegis | reverse complement strand
ATATTTTAATAAACCCCAATATCATCAACTCTGACTTTAAGAAGGGCAAACCTTAGATATGAAGTGAAAACTTTATAATTAACACACATAGGACAGTAAATCATAATCAATTTACCTCTTATTATTCTTGTATTCTTAATTTTGTATGTTATTTTATAATGATACTTTTAGGACCTCATTAAATATTCTAATAAAACAAGAATAATAATAATTATCATTAAATTGAAGTATTTAATATATTTATTTATTCATTTATCAGTCAATCATTCACTCATAAAATGGGGGGTCCTATCACTGCTATTGCTGTTTTTTATATTCTGGGTCTTAAGTTGGTCTCATGATAGAAACTAACTATATAATAATGGGACCTAGATATAAAATCTTTGCTGTGGTTAAGTTGATATTTTATTCATAAAGATGTTTACACATGAGCATCTTCTAACAACGTTGTCTTTTATTGAACAGACACTATGGCAACAATCAATCTGGCACTGGACCAATTTAGGTGCATAATTAATAGTATTACAAGAATGAAAGAAATAATTACATTATTGACACATAGTAAACTAGTTTCTTATAATGAAGTTGGTTTCCTTAGCTTTTAAAGTAAAGTAATTCGTACACTTACTAAAACGCACCATTAGCCTTAGCATTATGCTACTCTACTTACATTTCTTTTGTTGGGTAGATTTTTACCGCGTATATTTTCGCATAGAGACTCGTTATTGGAAGACTGGAGGCCCTATCACAGAAGAAAACGAACTGCGGATCTGGTTCTCTCTTTGGCCATCTCTTTCTTCACCCCACCACACGCACAAATTAGCCAACACACACACACACCAAGCAACTTATTATTCAAACATAAAGTAGGCGTGTTATAATAATAATTTGACCACACCCACACCAAATTAATTTCAAAATTTTTAACAGTTTTTTGCAGATTCCAAAATAGCACTGAAAACATAGAGAAACATGATATTTTTATAATACATAATTCTACTTACTTATAGTCCAATAATAGTTACTGGTCCTTCAACTCTCCTCGACAGCTATTCTCTTCTTCTCCTTCTTCTGTTGTTGATACTTTCTCTCTCTCTCCTTACCAAACTCTTTTAACAATTTCAATACTTCAAATTCCATCAAAGGAGCACTTATATGCTACAAAAATAAATAAAATGCAGTGTTGTAATTTGACATGGTTTTTCCATGTACATGTACATGTATTTTAAACATGCTCACATGTTTGCGGTTAATTAAATACAAATTGTCTATATTAATTTTAATTTCACGGAATCTACATTATAAAATTGATTAAACTTATTGCAACTACTATGATACCAGAACAGTACGCACCGAATTAATAGTAACACTATAATAATAATATTAGCAGTATCATTCTATAAATAGTAAATTTTAATATTTAGTAACAGTGAACATTAAATGTTCACTGTGAGAATTCCCATGTTGTTTTTTTTTGTTCCCAACACTCATTCAATGACATGTTTTCTTTTGGAATTTAATCTTTTTGTATTGGTAATTATAATAAGATACATTCAATTGAACTTACTTTCAAAGATGCTCTAAATTCTTCTTCAGTGAGATATCCATGTTCCAACATACATCCTCTTTTATCACTAATACTAAAAATAAATCATTCAATTTTACGTTGTTTTTAACTTTGGAATATTTTGTTAATCTATTAAATCCAACCATTTTGTAACTTGGTGTTGGTAATGGTTTTGGTTCTTTATAGCCCCTGTGCCAGCCTAATGAGTAATGTGAGACTAGAAATGTCTTAGATGAAAATAAATACATCTCCTTTAATATTAGTCATATCGTTTATAGACTATTTAGCTAAATACAATCTAGAGTTGACTTACTAAATACCCTATAAGGGGAAAAATAGAATACTCATACAAGATGAATGGATGGTGGATCTTGATGAAAGTTAAACTAAATCACCCTTTATTTAGGATTCATACAAGCAATTACAGATGGCATAAATACAACCTTAGATTAGATGAACTAAATACCAACCATTATATTGAATAAATATATACAAATCCATATAAGTAGATGAACTACATACAACCCATTCCATTAGATCACTAAAATACAGCATTATATTAGACTAAATACAAGTCTTTAAAGAACTACCTACAACCATCTAAATACAAGCCATTAATATTAGATGAACTAAAAGACAACCATTAATTAGATGAACTAAAATACAAGCATTATATTAAGATGCCATTCCAATAGGATTTTGATGAACTAAATACTATTTATATATTAGATACAAATACAATTTATATTAGATGAACTAAATACAACATTATATTAGATGAACTGAATTAACAGCCATTATATGCCTGAATACTACAACCATAATCATTATATAGATGAACTAAATATACATTATATTAGATTACATTATATTAAATGACTAAATACTACCATTATACCTTTAATGTTTTCAAGTTTTCACAATTTTGGCAAGTACTTTAGCAATAGCTTTAACTCCTTCCAATGAGTATAACGATTGTCCCTGGAGTAAAGAAAATATTTTTTACATATATAGTCAATATTACATGCATGTTCAAAGAACACAATCATGTACAGAGTTTTTTATACAGCTATTAAAAGTTCGTTGATCTATAAATAAAAACTCTTAACTCTTTGTGAACAAGTGCTCATCAGTTGTTTTCAACTTACGTTATATCTAATTCTTGTAATGTTGTGTTCACTTTAAGGGCATCAGCTAATGCTATAGCACCTTCAGTACCAAATCCATTATATGCTAAATTAAGGACCTTTAGCATTTGGTTTGACTTGAGACCTTGAGCTATAGCAATAGCACCTTTTCTACGAATGTGATTCCAACTGAGATTTAGTGTTTGCAGTACTTTCACTTTAGCTATAGTAAGATAAATAAAAACGTACACATGATTTGTGTTTTATTGACTATAGCAGCTCCCCAGTATTTACCACTGACTTCTGAGAACTCGTAAGTGACTAAGGTCTAGATAAGTGATACGAAGACTGACCTGTGGGAAATGGAAGATCAATGGATGGATAAATAAATAGATAGATAGATGAATGGCCAGATGGAGAGCTAGATGAATTGGAAATAAATGCTATTTCAAAGTCCCCTATTAATAACAAGTATTCATTCTTCTATCCAATAGTTGATAATGTTATGACAAGGTGACTAACTTTGATGATTTCACTAACAGGTTCAGCTGCCTTGTCATCAAATACACTTCCTACAATAAAAAATGTTTAATAACAACATGTCTACATTCCTTGTTATAATGGAAAGAAGTGTTATATATTCATTGTAGATATAGTATACATTCATCCATCCATCCTTCCCATTCATTAATCCATTTGACTAACCAACTGAAGTTGCAGTGAGTAACAGTACTATTTGAATTAAGCATATCTGCTATAGCATATGCTCCTGTTGCACCAATAGAATTATTAGATAAATCAAGATGTGTTATATAACAATTCTCTTTGAGCATATCAGCAATAGCTAGACCACCTTCTTTACTTAGACCATTATTGCTTAAATTAAGATGAGTCACACTGGTGTTAGACTGAACAAGGAAAAAAACACCCCCCCCCATATAACTGTCCATTAACCATTATCCATCCAGTAACCTCTGTCTGTTCTCCCATCCATCCATCTATCCTATCCATTGACTTATCTATCCATCCAGCAACACTACATACAGTAAGAGGTACAGCAATGGCTTTAGCTCCTTTAGGTCCAATATAATGGTGACTCAAGTCTATAGTAGCCTCCCTTGATTGAAGGCAAACGTATAAAATGAGATAAGCCCAAACCTGGTATAACACCAATCATTTCACAAGCTCTGGGCATATGTTCTCTGACCAGTAACATCATATTCTTCTTTTCTCCTCTAAATACATATTAATAATGTATGTTACTATAGTCAACTGTACTAATAGAATAGGTGGACGCAACAATGAATTGGGAATGAATGATTGACAAAAAGAGGGATAGGTGCAGTACATTGATGGACAGATAAATGAATAAATAAGATGAATGGATGGATGGGTGAGTGAATGGATGGATGGGTCAGGTGAATGGAGGACAAGTAAGATGAATAGAAGCAAGTACACACTAGAAAAACACATCCTCATTCCTGTACCTTCAATATATCTAGGTCTGGTGTCCAGCCAGGCATCTGAACCTTCAGATAGTACATCAGTATCTAACTGGTCATCTCCCTCTCTTCCTGTTGACAGACCAGTCCCTCGATCCAGTTGCTATCTCAGAACCTCCCTCACCAGGCTCACTGAATTCACCCTTCCTTCACCCTCACCAAATACATGTCCACTCTCACCATTTTTAACTACATCAGAAATGATAATCTGTAAAAACAACGAATAGATAAAGAAATGACTTGACTCTATCATAGTACATGAAATAATAATGTACTACATTTACGTCCTTATTATTGTCAATTATTTTAGAGTACATTAAACCATAATACTAACCGGTATCTCTACTTTATTGTCTGATGATAATAACAGTACCTAACTCCATGAGGAGACTTCACTAATTCCATTCTTCTTCAATATCCATGTGTTGGATGATGTTAAGTAGTTTATCATTTTAGTTGCTATGGTTACACCTGATTTATGGGCGTGGCTTACAGGTGAGTACAAAGACTTTAGCCATAGATAGTATAGGCTACGTAACCATAGGTTACGTAGTCTATACTATCTATGACTTTAGCCGGAGCAGATTTCTAACCCTTTCTTTTAAGTTTTCGATTGCATTCTCTCAATGAGCAGATAGTTGCATCTTGTGAATTATTGCCTTAATGCTTGTCTGGAGAATATAAAGGAATTTGTTATAAAGTTTGATGGAAGGAAATGAACAATAATGAAGAAGTGTGTTTAGATAAGATTTTTATTTGTTGTAAACTTGAAAAGAGACAATGATATTTTTACATTAGTAATATGAAATTAACACAATAAAACAAACATATTGACAACAAGGCAGACAACTAACTATACATTTAGTGTCAAACTCAGTATTACACATATAGTTATCAAGTATTGCATTTAGTTTTTTGGACAGGAATAACACTTCTTAGTTGAAAAAAACTTTTGTTGGTGTCACAATTCTCATTGATGATACTTTCTTTTAACTGGTAAAGACTTTTAGCTAGATATTGTGTGATAGTTTTTTTGACTGTGATTGCTGCTTTGAAGGTGTTTATTAGCTGTAGATTATGGCATGAGACTCAGTACAGTGACAGTGTTCCCTAAAGTTCTAGCTCATGAGTTTGCTTTAAAGGATGTCACAAGAGGCATGTCGATTAAAACCTAGGCGTAGTTATCAGATGTCCTGGGAGTAGAATGGGGGTCTCAAAAGTGTCTTCATGTTTTTAAAGTATAGCAGTTTATAGTGTGGAATCCACAAGATGAATAAGTAATCATCATTAGGGGGGCAAATTCTACACTGTATTCGATAGCCAACAATTATGCACAGATTTTATACTGTGTAAGAAGATACTGAGCTGGAGACAGGTTGTGATGTGACTGTCCTTTTTGTTTTTTGTAGGCTAGTGTAACTGAAGAAGGGTTTTTGAAGCTGTAGTTGCAACGGGCTTGTTGTATCTGTTTTACTTCACATATCCTGTGAGAGAGCCGCTCTCTCCTATTTCAACAACGAGTTTTCTAAAACATACTTTGCTCATAAACCACTCTGATACAAAATACTTCTGCTTTCATGCATATATTCTGCATATGTGGTTTATAATTGTGTCTTCTAGTGAAAGCCACTTTGTTTATGAAGGTATGACTGTTGTACAGAGTAATGCTAATTATGAAGATTAATTACAATTTGTGAATTAAGGGTACCTTTGGAAATCATCGGCTGTTCATGCCATTACTTAATAAACTATCATTGTGTTTTTGGAAAAATTTCTTGTTAAATAAAAAGTCCCCTTTGAATGGCACTCTAAAGGGAACTGGTCAAACACTATTGGTGGGGAAGTTTCTGGATAACCAGAAGACAACTAGTCTACATAGAGCTTAATGACACAAAAAGACAAGTGCAATGCGCAAGGTAGTCGATAATTAAATTTTTGTGAGTAGGTGGAAGTATACATCTGTTACCAAGGACATTTAAATTTACAAATTAGCTAGACGCTATTTGTAAATTATTATGAACCCCCGGCTTAAATGATATCTTATCAAACCTATGAAGCTAAACTCTCAGTTTTGGAGTCCCAATGTGGAAGAGTTGGGTTTAAAGCCTCTGCAAAGTACAGTGGCTGGTCAGACTTTGGGCCAAGGACCCAGCTGGTCTGGTAGCATCCCTTCATAAGAGAATGCCCCTGTAATATATTTTTAATGACTGTGGAGTGTATTTTGTTATTAAAAATGGCTAAGTATCATTTATTAATTCCATTTTTCATATTAAAATAATGTTTTCTTTGTGGGCTACTTAAATATTTTCCTCTTAAAACTTAAATTGTGGCCCAGGTTAATATTCTATATTATTTTACATTTTAAAAACTGGCCAGTTCCAGTATTTAAATAGATTTTTAAAAACAAAAACATATGTAAATAGATTATGAAAAAAAAGCAAAAAAAAAAACCTTGTGTGAAGTTGCCCAAACGATTTCCTACAGCTCACCCACTCAGGGCTTCCCCTTAGGCTCCAGGATTCCATGCTATTGCTAGCTGGGACCGCCACCTGGCTTGGTAACCCTCGTCCGAAGACGAGGTAATCCTGGCTGGAGGCGTCGCCCTAACTTTAAACCAGCCGTACGGGATTCAAGCTCTTAGGGAAGTCGCATTCAGGAACCGGGCCCACAAATACACCAGCCTCTTCTCGTTTAAAGGGAGACTACCAGCCCTATCCTAGTCGGCCTTTCGAGACTCCGAAGAGTATGACTGGTAACCCATCTCAGAGGTTCTGATGTATTGCAGAACGCTGGCCCACAACACACTGGCAATCATGACTGTTTTATTTCTTTTTTATATGTACGCAGATTTTGTCTTCATGCTCTGTGGGGCGCACTGTGTACGTTTATGATCTCATTAACCGCAACTATTACTAGCATCGATGAACTAAAAAGACTCTTAAAATAATTAAAACTAAAAACTATATTTTAAAGAGCAAGAATAAAAACTAGTCCTACTTAAGCAAAACTAAACAAACACTACTAATTATAATAATTTTTATTCATAATTATTTTAATTTATAGGGTTTAAAAAATAAAAATCATTACCTAAATAAACACTAGTACTCTTCTTCGTTATTTTTGTTGCTTCTATCTACATTTATAACAGCTCCTTTAGTTCCTCAAGTGCTGTTTAAAAAAAAAAGTGCATTGTAAAAATATAGTATGTCAAGAGAAGCCAGGTAATAAGTTATAAGCACACAAAGTTAAAAATACCAGTTAAACAAGTTTGGATGCAATAAATCTATATACTATCAGGCACAATGAGGACAGGGGTCAACTTCCTTCTTGGAGGTGGAGATAAGGAAAGAGGTGAGGCTTCATTTTCATCTCTCTTCAGTAGGTGTAAAATCTTCAGGTACTTCTAATGTTAACTTCTCAATTGTACACACTGATCTCGTGAGGGACAATGTCTGATCTTTGGTACCTTTGTTACACATAAAGCAATAATTAAAAGTACTGACTATGGCTACTACATTAAAACATTAAGTTTTTTGCTATAAGGTACAATGACTTTGCTTGCACTTTTCCCATCAATTAATCTATTCATTACAGAGAAATAACAATGGCTTTAGTTCCTTTAGGTCCAAAAACTAATGATGAATCAAGTCTATAGTAGCCCCTCATTGATTCACCTTCACCCTCACCAAGTACATGTCCACCTCACCATTTTTTAACTATCAGAAATGATAATCTGTATAAAGAAATAGATAAGAAATGACTTGACTCTTCATAGTATGAGATAATAATGTACTACATATGTCCCTTATTATTGTCAATTATTGTAGAATACATTAAACATAATACTAACTGGGGTATCTCTACTTTATTGTCTGATGATATAACAATTCCAGCTTTTCTCATTTCTTGTTGTTTTCTCAACATTGCATGGTACATTTACGTGATTTGATGAGGAAAGCATTTAACCTGAGCCATGTCAATGTAATGTCTCCATTAATAACACAAAATTGTTAATTTAACAATCACAAAATCTAGATTTCACTACAAATTTTGATATGGTGACTTATTGCTTAAACTCATTTAGCTCTTGTTATAAGATGATGTATCATTTCATAAACAAATTAATATTATACAATCATTGGACCTAATTATGTTAAAAGATCAGCTATAGAAGCATGTATTTGATTGTATTTCTACTACTGTGTAGTAAAGAAATATTTTGGGGATATGAATGTCATAAAAAAGTAAAACAGTCTCACACGCTCTGGCTCTGGAGGTATTATAACTTCAAATTTAAGACAATCGTGTTTAAATATATGACACTTAGTATCAGCATCGTAGTCTAGTTTGTGTAATGAAGACGTGAGCTCTGAGTTTCTAACCAAGATTCATGATCACCTGTAATAACTCTATTACCTTCATTCTTATCAGAATAATCAAAGACATAATCATAATGATGATAATCACCACACTGATTGAGGAGTCGTATAATGATTTCCCTTTAAATGGCCACTGAAGATGATCATCATAAGGACCTGGCTTTATGTAGGAATAAATACACAGTGATGTCTTATCGTTATTGAAGTCCACTTCGAAGCACATTTTGTAACCTAAAGTATGACTATAGGAGGACTAAACCAGGTGGACCTTGTGCTCCTTGTTGTACCTGAATTTTTTCCATTGTAACCAACTGAACAACATTATACACAAACCTTGTCATGAATGTTACCAACTAAATGTTCTAAATTCAGTTTCTTTCTCTCAGCTCACGAACTTCAGATAATAGAAGATGTAATGTCTTATCTTTCTCTTGTAGTTGTCTGTCTTTCTCTTGTAGCTGTTTATCTTTCTCTGGAGCTGTTTGTCTTTCTCTTGTTAGTTGTTTGTCTTTCTCAACATCTGCCTGTCTTTTTCTCCATTGTCTTTTGTAAACTTTCATAGATCATTTTAGGGAGAGAGCAGTATGGGGACACTATAATCAGATAGATGTTGAGCCAGATCACAGCGACAAAGCTTTTCCTGACATCCGATATGACTAAACTCACATTCACCGATGCAGGGGACACTTATCAAGATGATCTGTAACATTCCTCGCTCTATTGGCATTCTAGTCTCATAATCATAATCATCATCATCATCGTAGTCATCAAGGTAACATCATTAGGACAGTTAATAGGATACTTGTCACATACTGGATGATGTTCATTAACTATCACCTCATGGGTCGACTGGTATCCACAATAATGACAATCAAAAGGACGCTTTGGACACTCCTCTTTATGATCCTCTAAATACTGACGTTGGGATTGTTGACCACACCCATAAGGACAATCCTCTTGAATACATGGGACACTGCAGTAAGTGGTTCTTTAGTTGACCTAGTTCTACTTCTTGACCACACCCTCAGTACACCATATCCACAGCCTGTTAAGAAAATTTCTTTCAAAATCTTTATCTGGTGAGGATTGTGCACTTGTTATGTCGACCACATTGGACACTGTGGAGTAGTTTTCCTGTTGTATGAGTTTGTCTCGACATATTCTACAGACATGTTGACCACACAAGTAAACTGGTGTGTGGGTTCTTCAACAATATCTAGACACACTGGACATATGACGTCATCGGAGGGGACTAACAAACTGATACTTGTAGTTGTATCTATCTTCACCACTAGTCTTACTAATTCCTTTTGAAATGTCAAGTACTATCTTTTCTCTATGTTTGAGAAGTGTCTTTACGCGTCTGGACATAGCCGAGATCAGCTAAGGGCGTGTCATGGCAAAAATTAAACCCCTAGACCAATTTTGGCTGTTAAAAAATGGTCCCGTGATGGCGAAAATGGTCCCAGAGACTACTTTTGGCTGCATTAAAATTGGTCCTTCCAAATTTTGCCTGGAAAATTTGTACCTACGTCTACATTTTGTGAGTAGGTTTAGTATTGTCCTAGTTCCACTCTGGTCTAATAATAAGATTATAAATACATGCATGTATTGAGTGATATTTATTAAAGACAGGTACATTATTAAGACTAACATAATTCTTAATATAAAATTTCAAAGCTATGGGTGTTATTATAATTACTGTACAGTGATTATTTTTAGTCTACCAAATGGCACTTGGAGCAGCAATGCAATCTTCATGATCATGATATGCCACTCTTTAATTTGCAACTCTCACACTCAACATTCAGATTTCTTTCTCTGTCTGGCTGACAGCTCGTACAGTACATTTCAAGTACAAATCAGCAACAGTATTTCTTGACATTTTTCAGTGTTAGCAGGGGAATGGGATAATTATCATCTTTTCAATGCTGTCAAGAAAGTGATTCCTTAATTGGAGTTGGATGTGTGTAGTCTCTTCTGAGTTTTGCTCAGAACAAAGAGTTGTGGTTAAAAGCCAAGCAAAAAAGCACCACAATTTTTGCACAATATTAATACTTAACTAGCTGAAATTGTACAGTTTTTTATTCTATCCTCCACATACCATTACACATATACTTCAACCTGAATGAATATATAAAAATGACTATCGTAGGTAACTAAATGAAATTGTTATATATCTCCAGTTTTATAAGTAGAAACAGCTACTCATGCTAAAGTTACCTTTCATTTATGTTTCTTCTTGAAAATCTAATCTCCATTCCTCATTACAAACTGGGCTGTATGAATGCAAATACACATTAGAAAAGTGGACAGATACATCCATCCTTGATTACCTGTACCTTCAATATCTAGGTCTGTATCCAGCCAGCATCTGAACCTTCAGAGAGTACATCAGTATCTAACTGGTCATCTCCCTCTCTCCTGTTGACAGACCAGTCCTCGATCCAGTCGCTATCTCAGAACCTCATTCACCAGGCTCACTGAATTCACCTTCACCCTCACCAAGTACATGTCACACCTCACCATTTTTAACTACATCAGAAATGATAATCTGTGCAACAAAAATAGAAAAAGAAATGACTTGACTCTATCATAGTACAAGATAATAATGTACTATATTTATCCTTATTATTGTCAATTATTGTAGAATACATTAAACATAATACTAACCGGTATCTCTACTTTATTATCTGATGATATAACAGTACTAACTCCATGAGGAGACTTCACTAATTCCAGTTCCTCTTCAATATCCATGTGTTTGATGTAGTAGTTTATCATTATTAGTTGCTATGGTTACTGATTTATGGGCGTGGCTGGCAGGAATTCACTAATCATGTCTATTCTTTTGGGTCCGTATGAAAAGGCAGAGAGAAGAAGAAGAGAGTGTCAAAGAGGATGATATTAAAGATTTAATGGTGTTGGCTATCAATGTAAATTCTATAGAGACGATGTTAAAGCAGAACTAGAGAACAGTGGATCAATGTTGATACCATGGATGGGAGACTCATCTCTTATGGTAGACAGGTAAGTAATAGTCTTATACATAGAGTGTTTACTAGTAATAAGTGTATTGTGACTGAATATCTAATACCGTGACAAAATTACAAACTCATAAAACTCAGTAAAGTCCTGGCAGGAAAAACACACGCAATGTGAAATTAATGTGTTAGGTTCCAAGTTTTGGGGTCTAGTGTTTAGTATTAATATTGGACTAAACTAGACCATTTTTGGAATTTAGACAATGAACTAACTTTTTAGTTTTCATGTGGTTCAGTATTCTACTGTTATATTTTAGTGGGTGTGGTGATAATATTTAATTATCCTAATACTCATGACACTTTAAATTATTTTAATATTGTTCTGGAGTACTCACAGTTGTCCCTGTGAACATATTTGTACTTCAATATACCATACCACTTGGTTTGTTCATTTTAGCAATGCCTAGTATCTAGTATAAGATTTTTATCAAAGATTCAAAGAAAGTTTGGCTAAGATGCTATTTTTAAAGTAATACTTACCTTCGTCAGCATTGAGAATAATAAAGTAATCATTAAGGTGACAAGGGCAACATTGTATTGTTACATTAACTAAACAGATAGTATTTTGTTTGTTTTATAGACTACATTGATGTGTTCACTGATATCATATAGTATGTATACATTTTATATGGTAGATTTCCATAAAATATAAATCATGACTAATAGCTCTTAATAACTAGTTCTTAGTTCTTATTAGGGATCATATCATTTATAATATAACTAATTAAAAGTCAATAGAACTTACATTGTAACATTAATAAGAGTATATATAATTGTAAAGTATATTAGATTCTCTTAATAGTAATTCTGTGTCTGTTAGCTACTAAATTTTTGTTAATATCAAAGACTGTAGAGATATAGAAAGTGTTTAATCAGTCACACACAAAGTTGTAATGCTCACAGTTAAAATGACTGGTTACCATGTATGTCTGTAGATAGTTATTTCACTTGTCAACTTTATTAGTTGTATACAACAATACTATAAATGATTAAATAAAAATAAGAAATAAAGAAACATGTAAATTTGTCTAAACCAGTTTTAGAACTGATGTGCACTGAAGTGTACGAGCACTAAAAAAGCAAAATGACAGATAATTGTTACATGAAGTACTCTAGTTATTAATTCATATATAATATACAATAGTAATATTATGATACAAAGAATGGTATAAGACTTGTCAAAGCAGCAGTCTCATCATGTACTCCACAGCTTCCTTTTATTTAAGGAGGTACTATAACTTTAAATTTGAGGCAGTCATCTTTTAAATATTGACAGTTAATGTGACTTTTGTGGTTTAGTTTGTCTAATGGAAAGATATTTACTCTGAGTGATTAGATAGTCTCCTTGCTTATCTCCAATAACTCTGCCACCTTCAGTCATGTCTTCATAATCAAAGACATAATCATAATGATGATGATCACCTAACTGATTGAGAAGTCGTACGATAACTTGCCCTTCAAATGGCCATTCGAGATCATTATCATAGGACCTGACATCATGTAGGAATTAATACATAATGATGTTCTATGACATTTGAAGTCCACTTCAAAACACATCTTGTAACCCAAGAGATCAGTAAAATAAGGAGGACTAAACCATTGATGCCTGTGCTTATACTTGTGGCTGAAATCTTCCATTGTAACAGACAAAACAACACCATAGACTTTTTCATGGATGTTACCAACTAAATGCTTTAAATCGATGTGTTGTTCTCTCAACTGACGAACTTCAGATAACAAGAGATGTAATTTTCTTATCTTTTTCCTCTAGCTGTCTGTCCTTTTGATGTAGTTTTCTGTCTTTCTCCTGTAACTGTCTGTCTTTTTGTTGTATTGTTTCTTTTAGTTCATTGTCTTTCTTTGCCAGTTGAGCATCTTTCTCCTGTAGCTGTCTGTCTTTCTCTTCGATTGTCTTAAGGACACTCTCATAGATCATTTTTGAGGAGAGAGCAGTATGGTGGACACTACTATCAGACAGATGTTGAGCTAGATCACAACGATGAAGCTTTTCTTTACAACCAACATGACTAAACTCACATTCCACCAACTGTAAGGGACATTTATCAAGATGATCTTGTAACATTCCTCGCTCTATTGGCATTCTAGTCTCATATAATAATCATCATCATCCATCGTAGTCATCAAGGTAAACATTCATTAGGACAGTTTAATAGGATACTTGTCACATACTGGATGATGTTCATTAACTATCACCTCATGGGTCGACTGGTATCCACAATAACGACAATCAAAGGACGCTTTGGACACTCCCCTTTATGTTTCCTCATGTGCTGACGTTGATACTGTTGACCACACCCATAAGGACAATCCTCTTGAATACATGGACACTGTTGTAAGTGGTTCTTTAGTTGACCTAGCTTTACCTTCTGACCACACCCCTCAGTACACCATATCCACAAATTGTTAAGAACATTTCGTTCAAAGTATTTATCTGGTGACGTTATACATTTATTATGTCGACACATTGGACATTGTGGGGTAGTTACCTGTTGTATGAGTTTGTTTCGACATATTCTACAGACATGTTGACCACAACAAGTAAACTGGTATGGTTCTTCAACAATATCTAGACACACAGGACATATGACGTCATCAGGAGGAGGACTAACAACTGATACTTGTAGTAGTATCTATCTTTACCACTAGTCTTAATAATGGGATTTTGAATTGTCAATTACTTTCTTGCTTTTACTTTTGGCAGCGCTCCTCTTGTGTCTGGACATAGCTTTAGACAACCGATATTACTAAACGCAGAAACGGTACAAGACTATAATAGAGAGATCATTGTTGTTCTATAACAAGTTCAAGTATATTTGAGTTAGGGTGTGGTTTTAAGTTAATTTAATTCCGAGTCACATGCATACCGGTACTCCATAATTTTATTCTAATTATTAATACACAATAAACAAGGTCAGTTTATTAATGTAATAAAATAGTAGATATAGCAGTAGTAACCGACATGGGGCAAGCACTTGAGTGCTTGTGCTTGAAAGCACTTTAAGCACTTTTTTGGAATGCTTGGAGGTGCTTTCAAGCATTTATTATATATAAGCATTTATGCTTGTGCTTGTGCTTAAGCACTTTATAGCATTAGTGCTTTAAAGCACTTTATAAGCACTTTTAAGCACAAAGGCTGCAAGTTCTTTGTGCACTTAGCACTCTTTTGCTATCAGTCGTTTATCCATCATTAGCAAATATAACTACAACTGTGTTGGGAGTTCCTGTATCTTTTTATGTAGTAGAGCAGCTGTTTAGTGTGGCAAACAAGATCTTTAGGCCAGAGAGATGCCGACTGGTAGATACTATATTCTATAACTAATGTTTATACGATCTAACAAGAAGTATTTTAAAAGTTGACTTAGATAAAAAGAATTGTTTATTTGAAGGACATTTTTTGTCAAAAATGCTTGTGCTTGTGCTTCAAGCATTTTTTAAGTGCTTGAATTTGTGTGCTTCAAGCACTTATTTTTTAGAAGCATAAATGCTTGTGCTTGTGCTTAAGCTCTTTTATGAATGCTTTAAGTTGTGCTTCAAGCACTTCAGTAAATGCTTGCCCCATGTCTGGTAGTAACATCTCTACTCTCATTCTGAAGAAAGAGATATGGCTACAATATTCCTACATAACTACAACTGAGTGACCTGAACCATTACTTAATCTGTAGTACATTCTCTTGCATAGTTTGTGAACTGTTATTATTATGTGATATGATCAATTTCAATTGTATTAGATTGACAAAGTTGTCATATTAATTATGTATTGTATGACATAAAGTCAAAAGACATGATAGGAAATTATCTAACATGGTCTAATTTATAGATAGTTTCAATTATATTTAATATTAAAGGATCAATCATTCATTATTAAAATGTTGTTGATAGATATTTTTGATAAGGGTTGTGGTATTAAAGACTAGTGATGTTGTTTACTCCTGTCCTATTGCTTGTTGCATTTATAGTTTGTAGTCAATGACTTGTATATATTGGGTAATATTATTAATTATGCTCTCTTTCTTCCCTAGGTACGATATACGCAATCACTTTGATGATAAAAGTCAGTTTGGTTTCAACCTAATCTTCCACCACGTAAAACAGAACAAGAAAAGGAAATTTGAACTATTACTTGATGAAGAACGATATCGTTTTCTTGTAATGATGTCTTGGAGAAAGATCTAGAGAGAGGCAAGCTCATCTACTTATCAATAATTCATCTTATACAAGTATATTTGATATATGGTGTTATACCTAGCTGGAGTACCTTGTGAAAAATTTTTTGAGTGACATTCCATCTGGGTATAAGACCATTATGAACTAGCAAAGTATCATACTACATTACACATATGTATTGTATCAGTAATGATCCATGATTTAATATAGAAATTATTAATACTAAACAAGAATGGCTTTAATTATTAGCTTCACTGTGCCAATAATTAAATGTGAATAGGTAACCATGGAAATTAAGACCATAACCATGGAAGTTAAGACCAGTAACCATGGAAATTAAGACAAGTGAAATTAGTGGACAGATTTGTCTTGTATCTTTTCTTATAACAGAAGAGGAACAAAGAGACAACATACGGCAGGAACTTACCGTGCCGTGGGATTTTCATATAACAATGAAACAGAAACAAGAGGAGGATTATCCACTAATGGATCAACCTGAGTTACCAGAACATCCTCCAACATCTTCTGTAGATATTGTAGAAGGATCAGATGATGCTTACCAAGATCCTCCAGATCTGACTCTACCACTAACTATAGAAAGAGTAAGAAGTTATGAATAGATGGATGAACAGATAAAATGGATGGATGGGTGGAAGAATGGAACGATTGATGAATGGATGGATGGATGGATGGATGGATGGACGGAGTGATGTATTGACAGGACACAGACAAATGGATAGCATCCCTTTTTGATAATCATTTTAGCCTCTTTCTAAGAAGTTATATTCCATCATTGAACACACAGCAAAGTTTATTAGTACACAAGGTCAACAGATGGAGATAATCATCAAACCAAACAAAAACATAAAACGCCAGTTTCTCCTTCCTACATCACGAGGATGCGTCTTTTTCCGTTCTATAAACAACTTTTACATGCTATTATGAAAGGTACTTATATTCCAACTACTACCTCTAGTAACAGGACCCAGTGGATACAGGAACCGATTCACCCGAAAGTTATTGAACTAGATCCTGAACGGTCCCTGTAAAACAAGAAGAGACAGTTGTTAATGAGGAACAGTCTGATTTAGAGAAAAGTGAATCTGATGACGAAGAAAGTTTTGAACTCCATCCTCTACTGAGAACAAGTTTGACGTCGTCTATTTTATCAAAAAGCAATAAAAAGAACGATAAAAAATTGCAAAATTCTGATCAAAATGGCATCTCATCAAAACTGAACAGTACTAGTAAATCACACAATAATAAATTCAGTACAGACTCATTCAGAACAGTAGCTTTGACTATTAACTCTGCCCCAACAGTCACTGACACCTCCAATGACGTCGATTCTCAACAAGAAGAGGTAGTCCCCGAGTAAGTCACTAATAATTTCTTATTTGGCAATTTTGCATGTTACAATACCAGCATTACTATCTAATGGACCAGTTTATTCCATCAGGTATTATGTATCATTGACAAGTCACACTGAGTAATGGAGTGAATTTCATGTACACTTTGAGGGTAACATTAAAATTTACTAAAGATAATGTTTAATTGTTCATTTAACTTTAAAAAGAACTCTCCTCTCATAAAATATCTATTTATCTATAGGGACACTAACCACTCGCTACAAACAACTCTTTGCTCCTGGCACTAATGAGACAGGTAGGCGTGATAAGTCTAAGTTACTGTGGTCAATTTTGATCATATGAATTTTGTCTGTGATATTATTGTATTGTTTGTGATGTTATTGAAATGCTTCAACCAGTCAGGGCCCTTCTGGGATACAACTCTGATATCCAGCTGGGACATGATGTAAACTTGTAAGTACCTGCCGTTTGGACTCTTCCATTTTAAAGATTTCTTACTTGTTTAATAGTAACAAGATAACTAAACTATAATTTTGAAATGCCCAAAGCCTCTCCATATTTTTTATTAAAACTATTACTAACTCAGTTTTTTTTTTTCAGCCTATACCACTACTTATCCTGGTTACGACATGATGAGTGCATATTATCATGCTTCTCAGATCTACCAATCTGGTCCGCCTCCCCCTCCACCAGATATACAGCCAATTGTAGACAAAACTGCCGATTATGTCGCCAAAAACGGTGATAGTTTTCAAAACACAATAGTCAAACATCATTTAGACGATCGACGATTTGATTTCTTACATCCTTGGAATCAATACAATGCTTATTACAAAGCAAAAGTATTGGATTGTCGCGAAAAGAGAAAAAGATGAAAACACTCCTTTTAACATGCAAAAGTTGAACTCTCAAGGAGCTGTGAGCTTCAAATTGTCCAGCAAACCTGTGACGACTTTAACATTACCTATTGGGTGTCGTGGACTTACATTACGATGAAGATGATGATGATATAGGAGCTGAGAACAGAGCTAATAAGAGGACACTTGAAACTGATGAGAGACGATTGAATAAGAAACAAAAGTTAACACTTGATTCTGGCGGTCAAATTGACGGTGAATTCAAGGTATGTAAATTTAGTATACTAAGCAATGATTGTAATGTGTTTCTTTCCATCATTGTAGAAATTTTTGAGGCACAGTCAGGTTGTTGTGAAGGATTTCATTCAACTCAAATTACTTTTCTATTATAATTAATTAATTAATTGATGAGGTGTACTATATTGAGGCTATTATAATCATGATATTTTAATTATTCAAATAAATTAATCATAAGGCATAGAGTTTCCACTGCACATACAAATCTAAAAATTGTCTAGTGATAATCTAGTAAAAAATGATACTTTTCTGTCAAATTTTTACTTAACGATGGATATAAAATTTTGAACGGGAGATCTATTATAAATTTGTGTGATAAGCATATAAAATTATTGTTAGACTTGTAATAGAAGTGTAGTAATATATTAGATGTTTATAATATCATAAATGTTGGAATGATGGTGATATAGGCGTGGTTGTCTGTGTGATCTTGTATATAGTCATATAACAATATCTCCTATTACATTTCCTATACATTGGCTGATGACGTGCTATCTCTGTAGTGTGGTCATTTGAATAGTGTCTCCTGATTCTACAGAGTAAATGACAGCTGTTTTTGGAGATCATCATCCATTTCCACAACAAGTTCTCCCTATAATCAAAGAACAAAATAATTATCATATTAAAACAGAGGTACTTAAAACAATTAAATACATCACTTGATAACAGACAACTGAAAATGCTTTAAACCAATATGTTGTTAATTTAATTTGTAAAGTTCAGATTTAGTCAGTACTATTTAATATTAACAATTTCCAATTCATGCCACTAATCTCATCTTATAATCTACACACCATTAAACAAGGCATTTCTTACTTTGTGACTTTTATAAGATAACTTTTGATCTGAGCTATCAATTTTATATGATCGTTGTATTAATCCCTTTAATTGTTGTATTGTCATTGTATCGGGAATTTTTTTTAACTAATGGAGGTCGTTCAGGCATGTCAGAACAATGATATTAATTGCTAAAGAAACTACATCAAATAAAAAGAAATAAAATAATTTTAACTAACCAAGTAATCTGTTCTTTAAAGCAGGAGTAATTGACTTCTGCTTCAGATCCTCAGGAAGACCATGAACTAGGAGAACAAAGAAATAGTTCTTATACATTTAATATTATAATAATGATAGGTATGTAGGCAACACTCAAGTGGAAAGAAGTAACATAATGTTATGGAGTTCAAGAGTTTTTAAAACTATATAATTATACATACCTCACATGTGAATTAACACCAAAATTACTTGCTAGCTATCACTAATGGCCATTATTACTATTTCTTGTTTCTTTATTGTAATAGCATTTATTATTAATTACTTTGTCACAAGGTGTTGGTATAGAGGATGTTGTATTAGAAAGAGAGACATCTTCTCAGTTGAGTCTTGAGCTGATGTCCAGTCATTGATATATTGTTTTATATATACCTCTCTGATTGTTTTCTCTCTTGGTTGGTGACCTATGAATGCATGGATGGATAAATGAATGGATGCAATGGGCTGTTGATAAATGGATGGATGAATGGGTTGTGGATAAATGGACAGATGGGTGAATGGATAGATAGCTGGACAGATTAGTGGATTTATGGATGAATAGATGAATTATATAATAATTCTAACAATGCTATTATTCAATAGTTTAATTTGAGGTATTCTTGCTATTATCACTGACGAGCATTAAAACTTGTCTCCTCTATAATAAACCACAATATAATAAATCATTGAATAATTATTAATAATACCTTTCAATAATGAGATTCCAAGTATTCTTAAATCTTCCAAATGAGTCCAGTTACAAAGCTCATTCACTGAAGACCACTATTATTAACAGTAATAATATAATTAGGTGGATGGTACCAGTACTGATGTAGGATGACCCAGATTGCTCATTAAATGTATTGCTGCATATTAACTGAATATGTAAGTCATTCAACCTTGTCAGTTGGAATGTCAGCCGAATGTTAGACAACATATAATGTTGATATCTGTACTACTATTACTACAAGCAATTATAAATATGGGCACCTCAATGAATTAAAGCATGCTTACTTCATTGGCTATCAAAAATCCCCATTTGAAAAAATAAAAAAATAAAAACATTTTCTAAAAAATGAAGTAAATATAGAGATGGTTAATATCATTCCAATACAATGAATGAAGATAATAGAGATAGATGGCAAATTGTATCATTTCTACTTAATATTACAGTGGCACAAACTATTAAGGATATCACTAACAGTTTGAAATCACTGAAATTATATCAGTAATATATTGTTGTATTCTATGTCTGTGCTATTATGTAGAGATGATATAATTGCCATCTCTATTATCTTGTTTGTATTCTTTGTATTGGACGATATTAGCCATCTTTATATTTACTTTATTTTTTTATAATTTATTTACTTGTACACTATAAATATTATTGTCTTGTTAAACTTACAGACTCTATCTTGTTCCTATTAAGTGACAACACTTTTAAACATGGAAATCCTCCTGTATTAAGAAATAATTATAAATACTATTGTATTAACATAAAAGTTTACCTTTGACAGGAGGAGATATAGAAGTTAATAGATTATCATTTAAGAATAATGTTTTTCAATCTAAATTTAAAAATAAAATATATTAGAGTTTATTATTAAACATACAGAGGTAAGTGCTGTAATGTAAGGATCTGTGACCAATCTGAGAGCTGATTATTATCAAAGTTTATCAACTGTAGTGTTGTAGGGAAAGATGTGGAGTACTGGGATCTTGAGAGCTACAGGAATTATAAATTATAATTTTTGTGTTGAATTAATTCAACAAGGTACTAACCCTAATATTGATATGTTATTGTTACAAGCATGGAGCTCCTGAAGGTCAGTGAACATCTTGAGTATACAGGAGAGCTAAAGTGTTCCAGAGAGCAAGAGGGGGAGAGAGAGAGAATACATCAGAAGTAGACACATGTACATTACATTGTAGTACCTCAGTCCATTGTAACTTCATTTTGTTGATGTATATATTTTTAACACTTTTAAAGGAGGGAATGAGAATATTTGGATCAGCTGGTAGAGTCAAACTGTTATCACTGGGTTAATCAATACAGTTAATTAATTAATTTATTATTATTGAGGGTTTACCTCAAATTTAGTGTATTTAATAGAGGCAATGACAAGTAATATTGCAACTTTGTCCCAGTGAGAAAGTAACAAGTTTTGAGACAAATCAAGATCGACTATATCTGTAGAAACAAAATAGTTTCTATATCTCTGAACACTATAGGATAGAGTGACATTGATTCCCCAGAGACTTTAGGCCACAAAATTGGTCCAGCTAATATACTTAACAATGAAATGTCTGAGAGATGTTACATTACAGGACTATGACATCATCGTAGGAGACAATATGACATCATAGTAACAAAAAATCCATTTATTCATGAGTCTATCCATCCATTCGTTGATCTTTATCAATCTGTTTCATCCATCCATTTACTCACTGGAGAAGTCGTAGCTATTTCATTGGGAGGTCCTGCAGAACATAATAACATTCCTCTTAAGTTGACTTCCTTTAATTGATCATATTTGCTAAATAAAAGTATTACATTATAACAATATGTAATATTGTCATACCGAATAAATTTTTCTCTTCCAACTAGTTCTACTTTCCTACCCAGACTTGTCTTAGATTTACCAACTACTAAATCTTCCTCTTCTTCACCTCCTGCATCATCATATCTCTGAGAGAGAGAGAGAGAGAGAGAGAAGAGGGATTGAGGGCAAAGTATAGAGATTATGTTATTAATTACTTTGTTACGAACTTCCACAAATGTATTTCCAAACTCTAGTTTTTTAATTCTAACAAAAGACCCACTATTGGGAGCACTAACAGAATATTTATAATAATGTCAATATTACAATCATTTTGTAACTGACCTACATGTAAAGTACTGGACACCATCATGTTCTCCATTATGTTTTTTGCCACGAGAGGGATTGTCCCATTCACACCTACCCACTCACCTGTAAATTACACCATCAATAAGTAAATTTAAGCTACACTAATAGCAAGTTAATACTCAACTTAGTTTTTGAAATTTGGGTATAAATTTAACAGTAGGTAACAATTAACTATTTATGGTTGGTATATTGTACCAGCTGACATTCTGACTTAAAAAATTCTCTTTATATTTTACCTTGAGAAGGTGGTACTTCTCCTAGATACTTGACAGTCCCATAGTAACCCTCACAGACACATCTTTGACCTACTGCAACCCTCACTTCACGAACAGCCATGCTTGAGTATGTTCCCTACTATTAAATTATTAATTATTAGAGCCTGGTTAATTAATACTGGAAATAAAATCATAAAAATATCACGACATTGGACCAAAATAAATAATTATAATAATTATAATAATAATAAATTATTTAATTCATATTACAGTAAATCTATTTCAAAGCTTTCCTTTTAAATAATTTATTGCCCATTCTGTACTTATAAAAGCCATTGAGTTTTTCACGGAATCCAATATTCTTCTTTAAGAAGCTCATCTGTGAGACAGGAGCTAGTATATGAAGATGAAGGTGATGTATTGATGAAAATGGTGGCCAATGATAACCTATTCTAGTATCAGAAAGATCTCCTTTGAAATGTTGTCTCAATATCTCCTGACTATCTCTGCCATCTTTTCTATTATTGGTATATGTTCAGCTGTTAAATATTTTACATTAGGGAGATGTGCCTTTGGTACAAGCTGATAGTGCTGAGGTGCATCTGGACGTATATCTCGAAACAGACATAGTTTTCATCACTATACAACAGTTCTGTATCTGTTTTTTTCCTTGTATAATTCGACAGATACACAGTTTGGAACCTGAGGTCGTTCAGTGGCTGTAGAATGAGGTGGAGGTTCTTGTCCTGCTTCAGCCATTTCTCCGTAAATGTTCGTTTTATCTCCGCTACAAGCTGAAGAATGACTCAGCATACTCCCGATTACTATTGTATACTCAAAAAATTAAAATTGACAATTAAGTTTGATTTATTCCTTTAGATAACAAGTATTTCACAGTCCAATCATTATTCACAAAACCAATGAACCAAAGTAAAGATTTCGAGTAAAAAAAAACCTCATTTCCGATTCTGGACCATGACGTGTAGATGTAAATGTTCAATCATTATCATTGGGGGCCATGATATCCTAATTTAGAATCACTACAATCTCCATCAAATTGTTGTTGTAATACCTCCCGGCCAATCTCTGCCATTTTTCTACTACAGGTACGTGATCAGATGATAAGTACTTTACATTAAGGAGGTGTGCCTTCGGTATGACAAGATAATGATGAGGTGCCCTTGGATGTATATCTCGAAACAGACATAGTCCATCGTCATTGTACAACAGTTCTGTGTCTGTCTTGCCGTCAACAATTTTACAGAATATACAATGATGGATCTTGGAGGACGTTCTGTAGACTGAGCTGGGTTCTTTAGTTGGTTCTGCTTCAGCCATTGCTGTATATTCTGCAAACTCGTAAAATATTCGTTTATCTCCGTATACTAATTGGATAATTTTTGTTGATGTTTTGGACTTCTTGATAAAGCTGATAAATCGTCGTCAGGCAGAACTCTTTATTTTCTTACTACATCCTATTAGTATCTGACGAGAAATCATTTGTAACAAGTCTAACAGCCTGCAAGAAATCGCACCTTGACAAAGCATACGGCTCTTGTGTCGCAGTTGCCTATTAGCAACCAACAAGCTAAGGTGTGCAGGTTAGTTGTAAACAAAGCGTTACAATCAATAATTGAGCTAAGATTTATTGAAGATATCCAAATACTTATCTCCGATATTTTTCTTGTCCAGCTCTCTCTCTTTCAACTTATGGAATTCTACTCATAAAGTATTTGTCAAAATGCAGTCACACACAGAGACCACATCAGAGCTGTCAGTCGAGAGAGTTCGGTGGCCTTTCTGCAAGCTTCAGCATACCAAGGACTTTAACAAGATTACATGAAGAGATACAAAACTCCAGCAGAAATGTGCTAGTACGTTTTCCCCTTCAGTTCCAGGATATACCATTATAATTAACATCTTTATTATACAGGACTAACATTTGAGCTAACAATGACAGGTGGAAATAAAATGGATACTGAAGGTAAGATATAGTAAGAGTCTAGTTAATATTAATAGCATCTCAAAATGGATAAAGGTGTTTTATTTACTAATAGACATAGGTCACATTGCATTGTATCATATATTATGTTTCCCCTCAACTAAACTCTAGTATATAGCTTTGGTTATAGACCATTGAGATCAGCTATCAAATGACCTGGGTTTAATCAATAATTTGTTTAGTAGTGTCATACAATATATATTATAGTTCAGTGAACAACATTATAGTTACTGTATTTGGTATCTTTGTACTACTAGACACTACACTATTCACAGCAATTACAGTCGAGTCAAGAAGAGGTGGTCTCCTTACGTTCACAACTCTCTATACAAAAGGAGAAATGTGGCCTTCTTAAAACCATGAAACAGAAACTTTGAATAAAAAGCTGCACAAAGTGTTGAGAGAGAAAGAGGATATTATTAGATCAAGTAAATACCAACTTGAGGAGAAGTCTACTACCATAGCTAAACTTGTCTCTAAACTTCATCAAACTCAGCGTATGCTACAAAAACCTTTGGAGACGTCAGGAACAATAGCCACTCCAACAAGTATACCACAGGGACATTACCCCAGGCCTCCAAAAGAGCCCTCACCTTCAGGAAGGACTTTACAGAATAGGACATATTTACAAGACGAAAAAAGAGAACCCTAACATCTCCTCAGGAACTCGGTAGTCTTCGTACTGATAGCATCAGTAGTGGACCATCCACCAACTCCTCCTCCTCTAATTCCACTTCATCTCTTCCTCGACCCTCCCTCTAAATCCTCAATTCGACGTGCTGGGTTTCACAGGTTGACCAATCGAATCAGACAACCACCCAGAGACATGGGAGATCGAGATCTAAGCCCCAATCCAAGTCAATTATTTGCTGCTTCAACAGATTCTCAGTTTGAAGACACGAGATCATGTAATACTGGAACTGAAAAAAGAGGACATCTAAACAGTCTTACCTCCAATACAATCTGAAGAGACATGACTATTCATGATTTAAATTACAATCAGTTTTCAAAAAATCACTCCAACAGACTACAGCGTCACATGTTAATTAAAAAGGGATCAGGTTTTGAGTAGTGCCCCTTGGTCTGTGAGACTAATGAATTATTGCAACCAGTCATTCCTATCAGAGATGAAGATAAGATAGCTATGAAAGATGAACCAGAGGGTATGTTGATGGTGAGCATGAATGAATGAAAGGAGAGAATTGCTTTCATAAATTACAACACCAGTAGATAATAAAATAGATTGTTTATTTCATTGTACTAATTCTTAATTTGTGGTATTTGTACTTGGTTTGACAGGTACATTTATGCTACAGTTAGTAAGAGAATTGTATCAGCTGTATTCAATTGCTAATATTCTTGTTTTCTTTAATGAATAATTTTACAATTTAACAGTTCTTATTTTAAAAAATAACAGTTTGTAATGAAGTGGTACATGTACCTTCATTTTAGTGGTTTAGAGTTTGAAGGACAAGTCCGTTTTTGTACTCCAGGATAGTAATCACATGCACTAGGAGGTGGAGCTGGCCGTCATAGAGGGAGATGGATAGGCAGAGTCTGTTCGCAGCCAATAGGGACCAGTTTGAGGAGAAATTTTTGACCAAGCTCTATATAATTAACTGTGGCTAATTGCTGCAGAGAAAAAAAGTGTTAAGGGGAAATAAGCAAAGACTGTTTCAAATTTAAAATGTATTACAGTTTAAATTTTTTAAGGATACTCCAGATGTGTTGAACTGGTGGCAACTTAAGATTGTTGGAGGGTTGACTGACACTATTGTTCAATGATCCTGGTGGAATGGAAGTAGCTGTGTGCTCGAGGTTGTAGATGCCACTTGATGATTAGTAGGCATGAACAAAGCGGGTAGAGATAATCGTTAGAAGCCACGAGAGAGAGGAGAGAAGAGAAAGGATAAAACAGTTTGCCGAGACAATAGAGCGAATACCCTAACCATCCCTAGCGTTTTTCTTGCATTGAAGTTGTGGGCGCAAAGTCTTCGTAAAGCGGCCATTTCTTTCCGTGTCTTAACCTAGTAATTTCATAAAAAATTAATACATATGTTTGCGCAACTCATCTCCTTCACTTCCATTTAATCTTCCTGTTTAATTCTGCGTGTCTTTTTAGATTATCATTGCAAATAGTTCCATTCGCACTCAAAGAACTACATAAAGAAATTGAAGAAATTACATCATAACAGGGAAATTGTAAATATGCACATTTTCAGGCCAAATCTTTGCCCCAATCTGTAAGTCCTCGTGTATCTTGGCAATCTTTCCGTTTCGGAGTCCATCATCTGTGTCTGCACAAATAAAGTATTATTTTTTAATAAGAAGTATTAAACCTGAGTTCAATAGGTGATTCATTCTTTTGCCAAGGTTGCCTCAGACTGCATAAGTGCTGTGTTAAGTAGTACGTAATATTATTCAAATAGTACAGCACAAACCGACAAGAGGTTTTTGGGAAGTACCTTGTTCTATTCTTCAATCTGCTTCTGTTTTTCTGACTTAAATTTAGATAACGTACGAGACAGTGCTTCACTCTTCTTTCGTTCAATAACCAACACACACACATACTACATTAATACAACTACTTGTGTTATCATACCGTACCTCGTATTGATCTTGAAGGAGTTTCAAATCTCAGCGGTGTTTCAAAGTTAACTGTGCCCACCTCTGGGCGCAGGTTCTCCTCGTCCTCTGAGTGACCTGATAATGGTGATCAGTGAGAACCTACATCATGTGATGATGTAGCTCTCAGGAGTCATTGGTTTTGTCTGGACCATTATTCTACTGGATTCAAGATTTAAATGCAGAAACTGCTCTGGATTGAGTTTCACTGTCTTTGTAACCCATCTCTTGCATTAAGCTAGACAGAGAAAGAGAAGGTGAGAAAGTTTTGCAATCATACATCCTGTCCATGGTTTAGTAGGATAGAACGAGAAAGAGTTTATGTCTAAACATTGAATAAATTAAAGTAAACTAATACAAAGTCCCTATTTAAGGTACCTGTTTACTTAATCCACTGACATACAATCACAAATTAGTGAATCTCCTCACTAATCATCCTCTTTGGCCGCGTCTTTTGTGCTTTCCATCAACTTCAGAGTATATACTCAGGATCGGTTCTGAGGAAGTAGTTCATGTCATTTCCTCCCAATTTGTTGCCATGTTGAATTGGGTGTTTAACTTTTCCTTTTCGTGATCTCAGACTCTCTTTAATCAGTGGTACAAAAATTGTAGTCATCCCTCTATAAAGGATACTTCAAATATTAATAGTTGAATTCTCTCTCTCCTCTCTCTCTCTCTCTCTCTCTCTCAGCTCTCCTCTCTCTGCTCCCTCTCTCTCTCTCTCTTGTAACGTATGATCAGATATTACAGGGAACCTTTCTTATTATGAATACGGATTAGGTTGTCTTGAAAAGAAGGTATCCTCTTTAAATGATAAGTAGAAATCCACAGAGGACATTAAATGATACAGTGATGTACTTAGAGAGAGATACTAATATTGCCATACATTAGTGAGATCTGTCATGTAAATGTATTGAGCAATGGCAGCCATTTCCGTCAGCAATACTTCGAGGGAAGACAGCCCATTCAGTTTTGGTGTTAAAATAACAGTAGTTTGATGATGTTCCCAAGTGAGGAAGATAAGTAGCTCATCATCATACAGAGAAAAATGAAGGTCTGTTTGACAGAGAATGTAATGCCTGTTACAGAATACTATTAACTCACTCATCATCCCATTGGGCTTATACACTTGGGATGAAAGTCTTGATCACCCAAAGTAAGACCCAACAACTGTCCCTTCCCTGAGGAGATTTCCCTATATAATTGTTATGTGAGATAGTACTGATTACCTTTTCAAAACCTTGTGTGCTGTTCAGTAGTATCAATACGTAACTACAAAGGAAGAGAGTTTGATTGTCAATGGTGCCAATTTTTTTTGTGTCATTTTTGCTTATATTCATAATAAACATACTTGTGCAAACTCAGTTCTCCGTCCCAACAGTAGCACATCAGCTTTTTCCTACTACAGGACGAACCATGTCGTGAATGCCGCCGTCTGGTGAAGAAGAAGGTTGGTCAGTTTCTTTCAAAATCACAAACTGACTCTCTTAAAAGGTCGTGTTAATTTATTAAAAGTTCATCTCAACTTATTACTCTAAGAACACTAGCACAGTCTGAAGACAATGCTTTGATCTCCAGTAAGTTGATTTAATATAGAAACTATGTTTTTGTCATACAGTTCACTAGCTTTGCCAGATGGCCAATCTTTTAATTCCTCGTCACTTGCAAGGAGACTATTAAAGATATATGCATAATTCACAGTAATACATTTTTCCATACGTTCTATGCTGTGTGAGTTCTCATCTTCATCAGATTCCTTCAGAATCTGAACCATAGGATTATAGCTGAGATGAAGGAATTAATTCAAATGTGTCTTATATCTATTAAGCTTTATGCCGCAGGGCTTACCCTTCAGCAATCTTTTTTCTAAGGCTCATTCTAAATTCCATCATTCTTCCACTTGATTTAGCAACCTGATAGAAACATATACTATGACAAAACAATTGATCTTCATGTATGAGAACTATAATGAATTGGAAAGTTGGGAAACTGACCATAACGTTAGCATACACCTCTCCAGTGATTGAGTCCTTTTCTCATGTGTCTTTGTTCATCCTAAAAGTACAACAATTCATTACAATATCCATATAAATCAGTTAATACAACGATGTAATATACTAGTAATTTCAAATAACTACTAACTAACAAAATATGAACCTTTATTGCTATCATTTCCAATTGTTTTTATAGCTATTGAAAGTTGTGCTTTGTTTGCATATCATATCTGCTCTCAGACTTGTAAACGTTCCTCCCTCTTCCCGGGTACAGAATAAAGTGACTAAACGTGTCATTCTTTAACTAAGTTTTAAAATCTGAATAATAAAAGAGAACAATTAAGATGAGCGCATCAATCATGATTGTTATTGCACCTTCTAATCTCTTGAGATAGAAGATAAGTTTGTAAATGGATTGCAAAGTGAGAGAATGCTATAAATAATGTTTATTATTCATATAACATATTTAATTTCACTGACCTTCACAACTCATCTTTACAACTGTATAAACTAACAATAGAATATAATAATTTTATTGCATCAACTTCTGTCCATATTCTGTCCCCTCCATCCGCCATCCCATTTATTGTCCATCCTCTATTTCACCTCATCAAGAAATTCTCATGCGTGACTAACACTATTAACATTGTCACAAGAGTAATTCAATTTTAGGTTGACGACTTCATTTTTCGCACATTTTTGCCTATACAAGGAACACATACCATAATATAACTGAAGTTGAACAATAATGGCAATCTAATACATCCACTATTTTCTACTTACCAATCTCGAATTTAATTCTAATTGGGCGTTTCCTGAGTTGCTATCGCATTATCTGATGACATTATTTTTTCATTACAACTTTCAAATAACTTGCCTCCTCCTTAAAACGAGGTCCACCCATTTTATCTGCAGCCCCCACGTGGGGGAAATTCTATACCTACTTGACGTCACATTGCAACTATAAGTTATTTTTCTCAGAAACGATGATTGTGGACTAGTTGTTATCCATAAGATAATTATGTTAAAATTCCCTTATTCTTCATTTTATATCTATGCCCATTCACGAACCATATTCCCAAGATATAAGTCCTGATTTTGGTGGGCTATGCAACAACAGACCAGGTCTACACACCTATCCAAAAGAAAAACACTGACGACTTCCTACTGGGGTTCCAGTCACACATTAAATTCATATTTCTGAGCATCTCTGAATAACAGTGCATTCTAGATCATGAATTTGATAAAAATTGAGATCCAGACGATCATAGTTCCTGCCGTATCCTCAACGTCTAAATTACGTTCATTGGTTATAGGACCTATTGATTGCTGAAACGGATTTACCCTCGAGTAGATAACATAGTGGCAGTGACATAGGTACAGGAACCTACATGAGGAATGGTTAATTCATTTTTTAGGTACGGGTTCATCTTCATTTAGCCTCTTCTTGCGTACAAAATTGAAATGAATGGAAGTTCTGGGCAACAAAAAGTCACCCATCTCTTTGAAAGATGCGCAGAAACTTACAAGAACCAACTGTGACCTAATATATCTGGTATGGCCCAATCCCTTCTGGTATAACTCTAATGATATTCATTGATTTATTATTTCAGGTTACTCCTGATATTATTTGGAGCAGGTGTCGTGAGGATTGTATACAATACTCATTCTGTAGTTAATCCTCCATGTCTATCTGATAAAAACCAATAGGAGGTGCATCTTGCGACCGACCAACCTATACCTCATACTCAGAATAACTGTAAACTGACTTAGACTAGTTACAACAGGCTGAGAAGTTGAGTTTTTAAGAGCGTATCATCGTGATAGATTTATGTCTCCAGGACAAGATTAACTGTAATATTTCTACACACTTTATATGGCGTTTTTATCATTACAGTACATTTAGTTGGTACACACCCAAGGGTTGGAAAGAGGCCCAGTTTAAGACCATAAAATCAAGTCCTTCATGTAGAACAATGTAAGGGTATGTGTCTGTTGATGTTGTTAGAATAGTTATTGTGTGTTATTGTTAGGTGCAGTTTGTGTGTAGTACCGAGTTTTGTTCAAGTAAGACACATCGCTGGTGCAATGGATGTTCCATTGGATCGTCCCTCAAACACAAAGTCACTGCATATGATTACACACGCTCATTAGAAGTTACCTCTTATTATTTAATGATTGTAGATGTTTCAAAGTGTTACTAGTTCACCTGACAAAAGGACACGTCCTTAGTATGATATCACTAACTGCTTCTCTCTAGTGATTCCTGAAGGGGTCTCACAAGAGCTAGGGGACTGGCTAAGATTCAGACTTTAAACAGATTACAGGTTAACACTTGACACTATACATTTTCAAAATGAATAATCCAACATGATAATAGATTTACACCTCTTTTCTATTTTTTTAGCTAATTTCTAAAACATTTAAAAAGACAAAATGAATTATAGTAAACCCCTCTATGTAGGGACACTTGAGCACTCTGTAAACTGTAGAGATGTCCCCTCAATATAGAGGTTCCTCCTCATGTAGAGGTGTCCCCTCAATGTAGAGGTGTCCTCCATATAGAAGGTGATCTCTCAATGTATAGGGTGTCCTCAGTATAGAGGTGCCTCGATGTAGATGTGGGTCTCAATTAGAGTTCCCTAAATATAGAGGTAGTTCTCAATGTAAGAGTGTTTCAATATTGAGGTTGAAAATACGCTTGAAATTAGAGTGTCAGATTATCTGCGCAAATAGTTATTTTTTTTGTTAATCATTTTATTCAGGTGGTTATGTGAAGAGAAAGAAAAGAAGAGGAACCGATATATTTGGCATTGCAGGACACAGTAAAACACTTGGTCACATCAGAGAAAAAGAAGAACGGTTAATGGAGAAAATAAAACAAATAAAAACGAAAAGCAAGCAAAGAAACATTGGTGTCATCTCAAGTTAAAGAAAAGCCAGACCACTCAGTTCAGACTGAAGACAGTAAGTGTGTAGTGAGAAAATGATTTCTATGAGCATCTCTCTTGTAGCAGCTGTCAATCTACAAGCTCTGGAAGAGGAACATACAGTACCAACCTTCATACACAATTAGAATCTTTTAATACACCTTGTTTTAATGGAGTTTACATGTTCGGCTGGCAATTACTAGATGAACAAGGAGAAGAGAGTAAAGTAACTAAATCGAGAAAGAGCCAAGAGAAAAGTAGTGATCCTCAACATATTTTAGTATGTACTTTTGAATGGATTAATGGAGGAAGTAAAGATGAGCTACATCAGATTGTACAACTATTACAAAATTGGTCACCATAATAATTTTGATTATGAACATTAATAATCACCATTTATAGTATATACATTATAATATATACGAAGCAATATAAGTGTTTTATTGATTTGAGATTGAAAGTTTAATACTAAACAAACTGGACATTGACAAGCCCCATTGTGGCCTATGCTCCAGAGAAACTAATGATCTTGAAGTACAACAGGTGCTGGCCCTATTCCATCTTCAGAAAAATGGTGTCTCCTATAAGGTGATCGTTGTGGACTTTGCTTTTTTATGACTAGTGGGATGACCACTAATATCAAGTTTGACTTTACGTTTTGGAGATGGGGTCCTGTTGTGATCTCTTGAGACGGAGACTTAGTATATTGACTAAGTTCTTGCATAAGAGAAGTCTTAGTATCCAAGTGATGGTGTTGGTAACAGAAATAGGTACAGAGGTATTCGCTTGCACCGTGGGAAACAAATCGGTTTCCTATGGTTATTGTTGGGTTTTGCTTAGTGGCTGCTTTAGCCGAGGGGACCAGAGGAGGAGGAGGAGGAGGAGGATGAGGTGGTGGTGGTGGAGGAACAGAATAACACTGGCCACATTCATGTCAGCTTTAGAACTTAGATCTCCTGGAAATGATACTATAGTTTTAAGGGCTGTTTATTGTTTTGTTTGTTTAACAAAAGATAAAATTCAGGGCTGTTTTATTAAGTATAATTATTAACATTTGCAGCTAATGAGCATAATATAATAAATTTATTATACTAACAATTAAAATAGACTACAAAACTGAAAAATTTTATATTTCGTAAAAAAAAAGTGATTTCAAGTGTCAAAAAATATGAAAAGTGATTTCTGTATTAAAAATATGCACATTCTATTGAGCCTTGTATAATTTATTATTAAATTGTTATTTTTAAAGTGAAGTAAGAGATTCTGAAATATTCTTCACTGTATCTGTTGCTAAACGATAAATGTTGCTGCCAAATTTGCTGGACGGCTCCAAGAACTGCAAGATTTCCTGATAACACAGTTCGTATATTACCTCTAGTTTCCATATTGCTTTCAGCACAGAGTTGTTCTATGCAATCAATATTGTGTTGTATCTGCTTCTGATACGAGGCCAACATGATGATCTATTGCAGGTCCTTGTTGCTGTATTAATTGAGCCTGTTTCATGCTTGGTTCAAAGCTTCTAAAATAACAAGAAGACTTGGAGATATGTCACTAGCTACAGTTTGATGAAGTCATAGGCTTGCACTCTATTTGAACAAACTTTGAAGCAGGAATCTCTTGCAATTTGAAATGAAGCTTGTCAGAGAGCAACTTCTTATGTAAGGAAAACAGTCTGATAAGTCAGAGATGGATGACTGTGCACTTGAGCAGAGAGAGATAATCTTTTCCATAGCTGTTTCAAAAGAGAATAAAGCCCTCCAATGGACAATAGTATCGTATTAGCTTCCTCTATAAAACCATGTCGAGTACTGACTGGCCTGTAGAAGAATTGATAAGTGTAATGATCCTTTGGTATTTCTTATTGTTTGCAGTCACTTGGAATGTATCCTGGGTGACTCTATATAATCGGGCTTTTTCTGAATATAACTTTAAACAATTTTTTTCTCAATGTCTTTGAGCTGTTCATATGCTGGTGTTGTTGCAGTTGGAACAAAAAAGAGAGATTGGGAGCGGAAGAGATAGAAGTCAGATCAATTTCTTGATCTGTCATCATTCTCAAAACCAGTTTTTCCAGCAAAGTATAAGCTAGAATCAATTTGTGTACCTGTAGAGTGGTTTGTGTGAATGCTAATAGGAGTTTTCCTTTGGTTGGTGAGGTGTTACTGCGACTGGCCACTGCTGAAATGGGTATGGATCGCTCAGTGAACACAGGCGAAGAGGTTCTTTGTCGGTATGGTTTGTTATTGGTAGCTGTACGTTTTACACGAGGGATTTTCAAGTTTGATTTTATATTGTGTTTCTAATGTAGGGGAGCTCCGACCAGTATGGTGTAGGTCTCTGGCCGTTTGGAACTGAGGCTCACTCGAGGTGGGGCTGTAAGCATATGAAATGGAGAAGTGTCACCTAAAAAATCTGTCATTAGATCGATATCTGTAGACGAAGCAGGCGAGGATAGGGCCGGAGTTCTTTGCTGAACAGTTGTAGGGTAGGCATTGATAGACTCCATACGTTGTAGCGACTTGAAAGTGGCCTTGAAACTGTCGCAAGAGGCTGGAGAGGACATGGTCTGCCACCCCAAGCCTTCATTGGTGACTGGAAAAGTCGAGATCACAAAATTAGGTAGAGTGTTTGTCGTTTCACAACTCTCCATGACACAAAATTTGCTCAAATTTGCAGTTACTGCCTCTTTTTATACAAGTCCAAGCAGTTGCGAAAGATTTTGTTACACGTGGTCAAAATTATTAATATTAATAATTACACTTATCTTTAAAATTAATTTAGTATTCATGAGATTATAACAGGAAGTTTATATTATCAGTCCAACATTTCATGAGAGCTATCAATACAAAAGAATATCATAACGAATTTTCCCTTCTTATTTTTCAAGTTTAAGACATTGAACAATACACCAGACCTTTGCAGGAGAGGGGAAAAAGAATTAGCAACTCAAAACATACAAAAAGAACCTGTCACAAACGCTCTCTTATCATAACACTTTATCACACTAACACACTTTTCTCAGTAGAGAAATATTCAATTAAAAGAAAAAGGGAGTATTTATTATTCAAAGTATACCAGACAGTGATAAAACCCGCTACTAACCATCTCAAGTGGTTTACTGAGTACTCCGTGATCTACCGGCTACATTGTTTTATCAAAACATTTATGATATAAACAAAATGTACTTGATGTAAACAAACAACAAACCAATGTTGTGTCATTCTCTACTGGTATTATCAATTATCTAAAATTCTGTATCAAAGTCGATGATCGGTACAGGAATGTCCATCACCAAACTAGATGAAAGGAATATGAAGTGAATGTTTTACAGCATTGTATGTAGTTGTTGATGTAACAATAATTTATGAGAAGTAAAAATTCCTAGACTGTGTATTACAGTTTATGTAAAGGAATGAAAAAAATATATTACTAATCACTTTAGTCCAAGAGATAACACACATGTCCTATATAACTCTATGGAGTTTCAGATAAAGTTTGACTCAAGCTTTTTAATAGTGGCCATTAGAGTCACTATACTTATTGATGGATTCATACTACATTTCTTCTCACCTCTCGTACACCTAGTGGTTTCTCCAAAGTTTGTTAACACACATATCCTCGAGACCTTCCATTTCATTTTCAACATCATTCTCTTCATCATTTTGATTATCATCATTACTTTCATCCCTAGTTTCCAGCTGATTGGATTCTTTCTAACCCTTGAAGTGCCTCTCGTTGTCAGGATCCATCCTGTAATTAAGAGATAAATGATAAAGTAATTATTAGAAAGTTAGATGACACATTGAGAATGTCCCTCTCTTGTGTGTATATATATACTGCAGCTGTTCAATAATAGTTTAATTAACATGAAAACATAACTTGAACAATAGCATTATCTGATT
>NW_024533780.1:0-22500 GCF_016097555.1 Gigantopelta aegis | reverse complement strand
CACACCTCTCTAATTATATAGTCAATATATTTCAGTAGTCTATAATTATCATTATATATAACTAGCACGCCCCTCCATTATAGTTATTAAGTATTAAAATAATGAATTCACTTACCATTTTTGATAAGTTGTCAAATTCTTTGACAGCATCTGTTGTGTGTGTGTGTGTGTGTTGTGTGTGTGTGGTGTGACAGAAAAGAAGAGAAAATTAATTAATAAAGATAAAGTATGCAAAAAAATATATTAATTAATACAACAACAAACTCTGTAAATTAAAATAAAATAATTTTTTTAATACAATTCATCATAACCTTTCATCTATTCAAATTATACATAGTGAGTGACATTAATCCTTAATTATCATAATATTCATAATATATTATTAGACTTATATAATTTATTTGTTTGTGTGAATATGAAATAGTTAAAGAATGATAAGTACATCAAACAAGAACAAGTTCTCATGAAATATAAGTTGAAATACAAATTAGTTAATTAGGTAATTCCCTGTAATAATATTCATTAATTCTAATAACCCCCTATGAATATAGTTAATATGACCCAATTACATAACCTTTCTGAAGTGCTTACTAATCATAACCATTTCTGAAGCACTTACTAATAATGGACTGTTTTTAATATAATATTTAAACACTTTTTCTAAGTATTTTTAGAAAAATAATCTAAAGCAGACCACAAACTATTTTTGAGTAAATGAAACAATAATCTAGAGCATTTAAAATTTTAAAGATTTAAATTCTCTAGTAAGTGAAGTGATCAAATAAGTATTAATATCACATGACCAATCACATGACCACCACTACTTTAAATGAACTAACATATTGAACCAAAGACTCTATAGAATCAGTTACCCATACCTAAAACCCTTTAAAAACCCTTATACAATACTAAATGTTCACAAAACACAACACTTGTTATTAGAACTTTTGCCAGACTGCTCTAACTGCCCCACAACTTTTTATGAAGTAACTTTATCAGTGATGCACAGAAAACATCCTAAACTAAAAGATTCATAATACATTGTGGTGTATGTACTGTGTGTGTGAGGGTAGAAAGTTTATTGATAAACATTCAGTATACACTATAATTATGAAAGGTAGGAAGTGATACACCAACATTGAGAGGTGTAACAGATTTCCTGACCTGCATAATGATGCTAGGAAAGTACGGTGTATTTAGTGGCAAGGTAATACCAAATAGCTCTCTAAAGAAAGTTCAAAGAGAGAACAGACATTATAATGTTATTATACAGAGTGTCCCTAAAAAAACAACTGTTTCTTTTAGAAAGTGTTACCACAAACCTCATCAGGACTCCTCCTTAGTGGCTACACAGGTATTCTGTTTAGTAACATAAGTGGTATAATACATGTCAAACCACAGACAGTATTTAATGTAACTCTTCCTTATAGGAACTAACGTTATACTCTCAGAAGTAGGAGGGAATGAGGCTCCCAAATGTCTCCCCAAAGCTAATATCAAATAGCCCGCAATTTTGGGACTTAGTGCTTGTTGAAAACATTGACTATTGATCTTGTGTGAAGATGGCACCGATATTTCGGAAATAAATCAACTTTCAATAGCAGCTGCATACTATATGTAACTAATTTTGTTCTATTGTACTGGCATGGTACCAAATAAATGGAATAGCTGGTTTTTTTCCTCATTGTAGTTAGTATGTAATTTCGTACCTGTATAGTGATAGAGTGATATATTCTCTTGAGCTTTCAGCCAACACTCCAGCCTTGAGACATAGTAAAAGAGAAGGAATGTGTGGTGGTGTGAGAGAGACAGTAATACAAACTGGTTATTTCCAAATAGACAGTTTATTTCTTAGCAATCTCAAAGGGGAGGCTATAAAATCCACTTAATACTAAACCAACCCATTCATTTTTCAGTCTGCATCAAACCACGCTACAATAAGTATGTTATGGTTGACATTCCTCAAGTGACTTTTGACCACTTGCAAACAATTGTTGAATCTAAAACATATTGTCTAAACAATAATTAAATTCACTGAGACAGCAAACTGTTATAAGTACTGATAAGATTATACATCACTGTTCACAAGTCTAGAATCTCCTATCTTAATATATGGAAATCTAAAGGTATTTATTATTCTAACCTGAAAGTAAAGATACCAGTCCACATTTGTTTTGAAGTGTCGTCAAGATTGTTACATCAGCTTCCCACTTGGGATCCTACAGTTTTTAATCTCCCCTTATATAGAACTGTGAGATTATGATAGGAGAGATCCTTCCTATAGTTATCCCTATAGGTATTCTGATGGTAAGTCCTGCCATGAAAGATTGTGTTTTTGAATAGCTTACAATCTCAGGACTTTAAATAAACATACAATTGTTGTATTTTGAAAGTATCATTGCCCACCAATACTATCATTAATGTTAGTTCTTTAGATTTTTAATGCATTTTTTATAACTACTTCTAAATGATATTTGGGGAATATTTTTATGATTCTATCATTATTGCTAGATTTAATGAGGCTAAAAATCTTCGACTTGTCTTTGAAAAATAATACCACTTAACAAAATACTGAACTTCTAAATTTACAGAGTTTCTAATAAGAGCCAGCATAGGTTTTTTAGCATTTCCTAATATCTATTATTATAAGATATCTCATGTGACTATCATGTTTACTCTACCATCCCAATGTAACCAGAAGAGTGAGGTGTTGTTTTAAAATGGTAGTCAACTGTGACAAAGAGGTTACCCAATAAAGGATCCTATAACAGCTTCAACTGCCAATGAACACGTCTACAAATATAAATATAATATGTACTATATTAGTATACAATATGTTACTATAAACTTATAATATGTTACTATATAGTATTATAATATGTACTATATAGTATTATAATATGTACTCTATAGTAACAATATGTACTATATATATTACAATATTGTACTATATAGTATTACAATATGTACTATATAGAATTTAATAGAGTACTATAGTATTACTATGTACTATATAATATAAATAAAGTACTATATAGATTATAATATGTACTTATATATATTACAATATGTACTCTATAGTATTACAATCTGTACTCTATAGTAGGTGATAATAATAATGGGAGACTTACATGAGAACCATACGATAATACATGATAGCATTAGAACTGTAAAAAGCAAAAAAATATCATTTAAATATTTGTATTGAGATGTTAATTTCACTTCATATCAGTTATTATGTTCATCCATCCTATTTGTCAGTCTTATCCATCTTGCTCAATTGATTGATCCATCTGTCCTTCTCTTTGTCTACCTTCCATCCATCTATCTCATCAAATCTATCCTTCTGTCTGTCCATTTATCAATACCATTCCATACCTATCTTTCTTGAAGTGATGATAAAGTTTTGCCACACCCATTAATATTCTCACAGATTTTTGTGCCACAGGTATCGACAATAACTAAACACAAAAATACAGCTGTAAAAAGCAATTCTGTTACCATGGTTACATAGTCTTCTTACTATATCAACGTGCTTCTTGATACTCTTTTAATTCTATATAGCATTGATACATTTTCCATTTAATTCACCTTCGTTGCATACTGGTACCACCTCCTGTAATTGTCACATGACATGTCACGTGACAATGATGACATGTACATGATCTTTAAATACCTGTTTATTAGATTCAGATTTTTGATAGTTTTTTCATGCCTTTTGACAATATGCTATAAACAAATGATTGCTCTAATTATCAATAACATAAAATAATTTCCTTTCCTATACATAATTAGAGCAGATATTGTAATACATACCAAAGCTCGTCTGTACTGTTGTTATAATACAGACTATCTGCATAGACCAGTAACAGTTTTACATTGGTCAACTGAATAATTGGGAATACCCAAAAGAATGTGTGTTGGTCAACATCATATCAACCCTGATATTAGTGGGAGGAGAAAGGGGTGGAGTCAGAGAACAGGGAGAGGGAAACTTGCCAGGTGCTTACCAGTATCATACAGCTCTTTCCTAGACCTTGATATTGGAGAGAGAGAAGTTGATCTACAAGAAACTTGCCTACTTCGACTTGAGTATCACCAGCCATATTTATTTTACAGAATTACAAAAATTTCGACTACGAAAATCGGAAAAAATTTAACCAATAATAATTAATTAAAAATTAATTATGAGAGTAATTAATTAAGATTTATTGATATCCTAACGTTAATGGCAATTTAGACAATGGCTACACACTTTTACAGCCCTCCTCGTCCAGGAGAAAGAAAAGATTACATGACCAACCTACCAGAGATCAGAAGTTACTTCAAGGAGACATTCCAGTATTGGGTGTGGTTTGAGTGGTCAGGTATGGGTTTCAGACCCAACGAGTATTGAAACTTTAGTAAGCAATGGTTGCTATGGAAACAGAGTACTTCCAAGGTCTAGGAAGGAAGCAATAGAGAAGTCTGCTCATTAGACCAAACTGAAGGAAGTGATCAAACAAAATAGAACTGGACCCAACGCCAAGAAAGAAACTTCAACAAGAAGAGAAACAAATGATTGAAGAAAAGCAGGAAGAGATATCGTCAGTTTGTTCCACCCCACTCATTATTACATTCCATTATAACAAACATGACAAAAAATCTACATCTCTTTCCAGAGGAGGCATTTTATTTACTTCAACACAGTCGTCTTAAACTCATCAATAAAGATGAGATTGTTATCACTCTTGTTCTTTATGGAGCGAGTTCTTAAAAATATGATAAGCGATTCCCTGAAAAGTACATTGCATATTTTTATTTTAGACGTCAAGGTTGGGTACCTAAATGTGGACTCAAATTTGGCGTTGATTTCCTCCTTTACAAATAAGTCCAACTGTTTATCATTCTAGCTATGCAGTTCTTGTAACAAATACAACAGAGGACATTGACCAAAAGATGATAAAAGAGAGTGTGTGTGAAGATAATCAAGAGATAAAGCCAACCGAGGGTAATATAACTGAAGAATGCTTTCAGGAAAGACCAGCTGCAGAGTTGTCATGGCAACAAGTGATCTCGATTGGCGAGAGTTAATGAAGGGCCAACAAGGAGGTGATAATCTGTTCTGTTGTTATACTCAAGGTTTCATGTCAACAACACTAGAGGAAGATGACTTTAAAAAAGATTTTGGATCAAATATCTGATATTAAAGTAACGGTGTTGTTGTCAAACGATGGATTGGCAGAGAAAGGTCGAGATTGAGTTATATATACATATAGAAACTCTCAGATATTCAATCTTAGGAATGAGTACATGGGAGCAGGTCTGAGCTAATGTGGGCTTTTTCTGCTGACTTATAATGTCAAAGTGAGGAAAAAATTTCGTCTTCTTCAAAATTATGAAATTTACAAATGATACATTAATCACATTATTTAGTTTCAAAATATACACAGAAACAAGTGAAACGAAATGATCTTTATAAATACATTTTTTAAATAATAATATATTATTTAATATCAATAAAATTCTAATTGGATTCTAATTACGGGAAAGGCTCTGTGTAATGAAAAATCTAAAATGGGTGGAGCTTTGGAGTCCTTTTATGTCCAGTCGCTGCTAGATTCATATAACAATATTGTTTTTAATAACTTTTAATAAACTGGTCTGTATCCTCGTTGTGTACAAGAGAGCCGAGAGCGAAGCTTTGGCTGTTAAAAAATGGCGGGAAGCTGCCTCGTACAAATTTAAACCAGACCCTTTGTAGTTCCTCAATTCCTGCTAGCTTACGGTAATCAGCATAGGACAGAGGCGGAGGTGTAGCAACAGATGCAAATGCAGAAACCTGTTACGAAATACCAAGGCTTCGGAACCAAATTCAAAATTTGGTTGAGGTATTTTGTCATCTAAAAAGCAGTGCCTCATATGCTCTCATCAACCCAATACAAATCCCTCTTTGACATTTAAAAGAGAAATTTCTACCGTCTCTTTCCTTTGGGAATTCCTTTTTCTTCCCCTTCACTTCTTCTTGTTTTTGGCTTGTGTTTGAGGCTCTTGACTGAGGCAGCTTAGCAGCGTGTCTTAACGTCATCTGCTGCCAACCGTAGGAATACTCCAGATACCAAAAAATATAATGCATTTCGAAGGGACTGTACAAATTATACCTCAAAATCCAAGCACAATGTAGTCAATGAACAATTGACTGACATAATATACAAGCCCAAGTACAGTAACAGGAGAGATGTTGACGCTGCGGGTCAAGTTGCTGTGTGAGTTTATGTAATTGTTGATCAACACCTTTCTGATTCTTGTGAATCTCGCTCACAGTGTCTAAATAGAAAGCGAAATATTATTCTCTGACGAGCTCTATGTTGACAGTACACACGTAATAAATCTACAAATGGGAGGTGGATGTTGCTAGGAAACGGTCAATTGTCTTGAACTAAGGCTGTTGATGAGACAGGAGAACGTGGGTTTAACGAGGGCGGATTGAAGAGACCACGAACTTCATCTTTAATCATAGCTTCAAGTGATTTTGGAGCCAAAAATTTTAGTTCGATCATTATTAAGGCATAACTGTGCAACTAGAGATCGTACCAAAACGTTAGGGCTCTCAGAGGACTGTCGACAGATTTAGTACAGCTGAAAACAAACCATTGAGATTATTAAGTCGTCCTATTTGTAAATATTGTCTAAGTGAGTTAGAATGCTATTAAAAAGATCCATAGCATCTACACGTGATGTAATACTATATGTCTTAACTGGGAGGAAGTAAGTGTTGATGATAAGAGGATGAAATCCAAGGTCTAAAGGATGGGCGGAGTCTAATGGTTTACCAAGATGGAGAGTACTCATGATATTTTTCAAGAGAGCTAAACATGAAGGCAAACTCATGTTCACTAGCATGAATGCTCTCTCGTGTTTTCTTGCTCAAATTTGAAATTAACAAAAAGAGAGATCGTATGAATTTTTTCCTTGATAATAATGCTTCTGTCAGAGGGTCTATCCCATTCCTCAGCAAGTCTTGACGTAATAGAAGGTTGAGACTCGGCAACCATATGAAAGAGATTCATTAGGTATTGGGTTTTTAAGGAGCATTGTAATTCTGTCCTTAGCAGCTTTGAGAGTAGCAAACCCACAGTGTCATCTTTAGTTGAGTCAGCATGTTGAAACCAATACATACTAATTGTTGCTTTCATCTTCGGCATAGACTCCGCCCTTTCCAATCATTTCCCTTAAGAGATCCACTATTTTGATCACGGCAACTGAAAATGCTCTCAAAAAAAAGATTTTCACTTTGTTGGGTATCTAGAAGATACATACATGTAAAAACTGTTTGCGCTAGTGTATGTACACGTAACCATGTAGCTAAGCACAATGCTAAGATCTCGTCAAAAATGCCAATTAATTCAGCTGGAGAATGACCCTGTAGTTTCAATTGACCTTTCTCAAACAGCCTCCTCATACGACGTGGATAGTAACTTGGCAAATAGTTTCCATTGTACTATAGCGTCCATTTTTGTGTCAGTGAGTTCTATGGCAGACATAGCATCAAACAGACTGAAACTAGGTTCATGTATAAGTTCTCCAGGAGCTAGATTTTTTTGCTGATTCAGGAAAGATACTAGTGATGTTTAGCCATTTTGTCTTTAAAGTTTGTGAAAGTGAAGAAGCCTGTGTGTGGTGTGTGTGTGAGAGAGAGAGAGAGTTATATGTAATATAAAAATAGAATGTTCCTTACATTTGATATAGGTGATGACATAACGAACTATCTTGATCATAATCTTCTAAATCATCCTCATTGATATGAGATCATTCATACCAGTAGCTAGCAAAGCATAATTAAGAACCTTCTGAAACTAATTCAGCTTGTTCCTTCTATTAACCAACACCTCTATTTCCTTTTTTTCTTCTGTTTCATTGAAGTGAGCAGATTCATCCGCAGACAACGTCCTTCCTTTAGAACTACTTTCCGCCATGCTGATCATTTAGACATGTGGAAAGGAGGGTGAGCATTAGTTAGAATAAAAAAGAAGCATGGACTCTCAACAACAGTTGTTGACTTGGAAATCGATATGATGACAGATCTTTATAATCGGTAAAGAAACTAATTCGTTCATAATTGTATTTACTATTTACAATAGCTGGCAATATAATATACATATTAAATATTAATATTCCTAATTATGTGCAATGTTAGTATATTCTATATTGTTTTTCTTCAGGTTATCAACAGCCTGTCAAAAGAAATGTATCCCGCCCAAGTATCACGAGGCAGATCTCAATAAAGGCGAGGCCAATCTGTTTAGATCGATGTGTAGCAAAGTTCTTGGAAGTTCATGATCGTATCGGTAAGAAATTGACCAGCCATGTACATGCAGGACGAGGCAAATGATGAAACAGATGCAGCAGAGATAATTTGAGACTTCATTAATATATATATATTATATATAATATATAATATATAAACATATATATAATATATATGTATATATATATGTATATATGTATCATGTAATAAAGTTATTTATTTATAATCTATTCATGATGTTATTTTGATATTGTATTAGATGAGGATTAATTGTAATGTATTTCAAAGTAGAAAAGAACAATGGTTTAATATTATGTTTACCAATATGAATGTGTTTCTATAGCAAACAAGTATGCATTGAATGTGTTTCTATAGCAACAAGTATGCATTGAATGTTAATGGTAATATTCACAGTCATTATTAACTGGAGGAATTTGTTTGTATACATTTTTTTAAAGGAGTTATTTATATTATTAACTAATTATTAATTATGTAACTACAAAGATCACCTGTGTACAGGTCACATGACACACACATACATTATATGTATATACTGATTTGTTTAAATGAAAATATACTTAAATGGAAAAATTAATAAATGTACGTACATCAAACAAACTAATAAAAAGAAATGTGACAGAGAAAAAAAGAGGTGAGAGAAAGGAGAAGAATGCTCAAAGGATTAAAAGAAAAAAACAAACAAAAATCACTTTAATTATTGTTGTAAATACTTACCAAACATGTTGTTATAATCAAGACTATTATCAAAAATAAATTTTGCTAACTCTTCGAAGTTTTTTGGGAGAATTTTCCGGACTAGTCCCTGTGTTACTAAGTCCGAGAGCGACGCCTTTCACGACGTTTCCTAGAAGACTCAAAACTCTTGTCATTACTACTACAGCTGCTGGTTTTATTGACTCCTCCATGTTACTGAATCTTCTTTGATGTCCCATTGGACACCTTTTTTTGATGCATCATCTAATGATGATTTTCTACTGATTGAGACGTTTTTCTAACAGGTTCATTTTCACTTGATCTTTTGGGACTTGTCTCCTCCTCTTGTGTTTAGTATCCTTTTGGGTGCAGGTTTTAATTTAGGTAGATCATCATCGCTGTCGCTGAGGTTGGCCAAGTAATTTCTAGTCCTGGGTTTTGATTGAGTGTCCTCATCTTTGTCGCCTAGCAACGTCTGGTTGTTTTTGATGATACTGGTTGATTTTGACATTTTAATATCATCATCGTCATCACTGCTTAATTCCAAGGTTTCTTTTCATTTGTTTTTGTGCCATTTTTTGGTTTTCTCTAGACGAAGGAAGGTCATCATCAGAGTTGTCATCGTTCAAGTAAGACTTGTGAGATTGTCGAGATTTATCCATTCATCTTCACCTCTGCTGTCCGGTCTTTATTAATTGATTTCTTTGTTGTTGATTTTGAAATATCTTCGTCATCGTCACTAAAATCAAATTTAGAGCTCCATTTTCCCTTTCCTTTGACGGCACTCTTTTCTCATCTTTGTCATCATCACTGAAGTCATCATGCTTATTATATTTACGTTGGTTCTTGTGACTGGTTTTGTGGGGTCTTCATCGCTGGAGAGGTAGGATGGTTTGATGGTTCATTTTCTTCACTGTCCCCTGAATTTAGTCTTTCTTCTACTAGAAGGAATATCATCATCACTCAAGTTGAGGTAACGGGATGTTGGTTTTGTAAGGACATATTGTCTTCTTCATCACTTATTAATGCTGCTCTCCAATCTGTCTTGTGTCTTGGTTTTTTTCATCTACGAGGTATCCAAACTTCTATGGGTTTTCTTTCTTGTACTGATGTCCTCTTCATCATCACTAAAATTATATTTCTTTCTAGATGGTTTGTATATCATCATCATCGCTGCCAAGACGTCCCTTTCTGCTGGACAAATACTGGTCATCATCTTCATCGTGGTTTGCCTATGTTTGCTTTTCACTTTTGCCAGGAAGTCATCGATATCATCATCATCCTCTTCATCATCATAACCACCACTGCTACTGCCATTCTTTTCGTGTTCTCTTTGTTTTTTTTCGGACATCCATCCTCGCCAACTCTTCGTCATCAGAGAGACCACTAGATCCAGGCTCAATCTGATAACTTCCATCAGAGCTTATATCTCCAATACTACTCTTTTTTGATTTTCTTTTTGGAATGTGTAGGACGTCGTTTTGGTGATGATTCAACATCATCTCTCCGTACTGTACTCCTCTACTTGTCCCTCGTCAGTGCTTCTTGCAGACTTTCAATTCTTTTGTGAGCTGACTTCAGATCTGATTGAGCTGTCTGTAGTTCTAGCTCCTTTTCACTGAGTTGGGTCTCCTAAAATAAAGATAAAGGACGTTTGATACAACACAATGGATCTTACCAGGGCTCTCTTCGTTTCTTGTTCTGTTCTTGTTCCTTTCGTTCTGCTTCTTGGAGTTTCTTCACGAATATCTCTCAGTTGTTTTTTGTAGTCTTTTCATAGCATCACTGGTCTTTGAATTAGTTTCTTCTGTCTTGTCACTTTGAGCTCGTTCAAGTTGAGCTCGAAGACGAGAAATACTGGTCTATGATATAATGTTAATATCAAATGATCAACTAAAGTGTGTGTGTGTGTGTTACTTCTTTGTCTTTTGTTTGTTGATTTTTCCAATTCTAGTTTCTGTTCTAGTTCACGTATCTCTCAATTCTGAGGCCTCCACTTCTTGTTGTTAGAATCACTTTCTAATCATTGATCTTATGTTGTAGTTCATTGACCTAATAGATAGAGAGATCAATGGATAGATAGAGAGATCAATGAATAGATAGAGAGATCCAATGAATAGATAGAGGGATCAATGGATAGATGAGGGATCAATGGATGGATGGAGGGATCAATGGATAGATAGAGGGAATCAATGGATAGATAGAGGGATCAATGGATAGATAGAGGGATCAATGGATGGATGGGAGGATCAATGGATAGATAGAGGGATCAATGGATGGATAGAGGGATCAATGGATGGATAGACATACTTTTGATTCCAACGTTTGTTTTGTTCCTTGTAAGTCTTCAATTTGGAAGTTAGCTTCAGTGAGTTGTTGTTGAAGAGACCCAACTTGTGTAATACTGTGACGTGTTTAGTAGTAAGTTGTTCAACAACATCTTGTTCTCTTTCAGTCTTGTCTCCAAATCACCTTCTCACGTTGGAGGTCACAAATGTGAGTCTCCATCTAGATACGGGACAAATGTGTTAGTAGAATAGGTCAATTAGGAGGGAGAAGAACAATGCAGTATTTATACTGACAAGTGTCATTCAGATACATTATACATTATACATGTACGCTGTTTGTGGTTAGTAGAGTTTTTACAACATGCACCATTCATAATTTATGGCATTATTTAAATGAGAAACCACCAGTGACTGTCACATGACTATCACATGATTTATTATATGTCCAGCTGCAACATAGAGATACTGACCTCCAGTTTGAGTCTAGTTACTTCATCATATTGCGCTTGAAGTTCTTCCATTTCTGATTTGGACTCTTTTTTTGGCTTTTAACAGCAGCTGCTTCCCGCAATTCTAAGTCTTCAAGTTGACTGCGTAGACCTCTTACAGCAGCAGCATTATTTCTGGTCTCTCTCTCTCGTGTTCTAACTCTTCTTGAGCATCTTGGAGTAATGCCTTGTACTTTTTGACTTGCTTACGTAATTTACGTTCAGTCTCAGGGTCTCCTGTCATTTTAGCTTGATACTCTGAGAATTCTCTTTCTAAGTCGCGTTTTGCCTGTGAAAGAGAAAGAGAGAGAGAGAGAGGAGGGAAGGAGAGATACTCATTACCAGTTCAGTATAGACTTACTTTTATAGTTTGTTGTTTTTGTTCATGTTCCTCTTCCAGCTGCTGTTCTAGTGACTTCAATTTCTTGGACATTGTACTCTTCATTTGTTCCAAATCTTCTTCACGTCCTTCTAACTCACGTTGATGTTGCGTTCTTAAAGTCTGCCATAGCTAACTCCAGACGAGTTTTAGTCTAAAATGAACATACAAAGAATGAAATGGATCCATGGAGTTTGAAATGGATGTATGGTTATACAAAGGATGCTGATACGAGCCAATGTTACTAGACTTCATCAGACTGATACTCATACTATTAGACTGATACTCATACCATAAGACTCATACCTGTTGCAAAGTGTCAACTTTAACATTGATGTCATCCAATTCATCTTCAAGTTCTTCTACTTTACTTTCCAAACTCTCTCTTCATTCTTTTCAAAGAGGCAATCTATTAAGACAATATAAAGAAAATTGACTTTAGCATAATGGCTGCTCAATGAGTAGCAAGAATCCTAAAAGTTAATATTTTGTAAAAGTTCTATTCAGTGATCCACTGTGAAACATAGCTTTGTTAATGTTTTGTTAAATATATTGTTAGGTAATTCTCAGACACACACACACACACACACACACACACACACCACACACACACACACACACACACACCACACACACACACACACACACACACACACACACACACTGTGTTATTGTTCTCACTTCAGAGTCTGCATCAGAGGAACCTTGTTTTAAAAAACTCAGTCTCTATTTCCGTCTTTTCATTCTCCAAATGTTGATAATCCTCTTGCAATTGCTGGAGCAGAGAGAGATCAACTCAACATTTTATCAGTAATAATAACATACCTTGTACTTCTGTTCCAAAGATGCAGTGTCAATAGACAGTATGTTTTTCTCTCTATCAGTCGTTCTTTTGCTTGTCTTTCCTGGCTAGCTTCTTCACGAGCAGCGTTTAGATCAGCATCAAATCTGAAAGAGTTCAGTATGAGTGTTCAATAAATATGACTACCTTGTCTTACTTTCTTTGTCGTTTTTCTAATTCTTCATTACGTGTTTGTTGAGCTTCAAGTAATAGTTTCATATCATTGAGTTCTGAACTAAATTTGGATGCTTTCTTTCTGACTTGAGCTAAGTTCCGTCGAAGATCATCACCTTCTGCTTTTGGTCAGCTAGCTGGTGTGTGCAAGAGAGAGAGAAGAGAGAATAAAAATGATTCAAAAACTCATATATATATATATATATATATATATATATATATATATATACTTACCTTCTTTTCAAGGTTTTTCTTAGCATGTTGCAATCTCTCTAGTTCATCTTCATGTTCAGTACTAATCCTCTGTCGAAGAGTCTCAAGTTCTCGCCGTGTCTCCCAATATTTCTCCAAAACAGCTAGAGAGAGAGAGAGAGAGAGAAACAAGAATTAACACAAACCATTTATATTATAATTCCTAACAATTCATCAGCTGTTAGTTCTTACCTTCAGAGTCATTATGATTAGCTGTTTCTCCTCCTTCTGATTGCTTGATCCTGGCAAGTATACTCAACTCAGCAACCTGCAGCTGTAATTCTTCATTTCTCTTAACCAGTTCATGTTCAGTGGACTATATAAAAAACAAGAAAGGTGTGAGAGAGAGAATGAGAAGAACAGACACACCAACAAGACAAGAAACTGAACTGATTTACCAAGTCACAGTAATCGAATTGGTCCATTAAAATTGAGTATATAATTGAACACTGACTCTTCAACTGGACACTGGCTTTCCAAGCTAACTTAATTTACTAACTAGACAACATCACTTCAGTCTAACTAACTCAATAACTAGAGACTGACTCTTCAAGTTAACTAACTTAAACAACAAGAGACTGACTCTTCAAGTTAACTAACTTAACAAACTAGAGACTGAACTCTTCAAGTTAACTAACTTAACAACTAGAGACTGGACTCACTAACTTAACAACTAGAGACTGACTCTTCAGTCTAACTAACTGAATAATGTCACTCCCTATTAATTATAGTTAGTTTAACAAAACTAACTACCCACTAATAGCAATAGTATTGTACAACTATAACATATACTACAATACATCTTATCTAATTCCCTGTTGACACTATGCACTACAATTATTGAGTTCATTGATTTACTAATAGAATTTAACAAGATCACATGATTGTATAATGACATAAAACTACAATGTTGCCATGGCAACGATGTATCTCTTACTGTAATGTCTTGGTGTTGTTCTTGTAACTCTCTTCTGTCCATTTGTTCTTGCTCTAATAATTCTGTAGCATGTTGTGCTGTTTCCTGTTGGAATGGATGGATGAATGGATGAATGGATAGATGGTTAATGGAAAATGGATGGATATGTGGATGAGTTAATGGATATATGAAAGAATGGATGGATAGATGGATGGGTGGATGGATTGATAGATGAATGGATGAAGGAGAGACAAAAGAATTAATAAATGGACAGACAGATCACATACTTGGGCTTCAAAGAGTTGACTGGTCAGTTGAGCTACCCTCTCAGATAATCTCTGCTCAGATTCCTTCAAAAATATTTCTCTCTTCTTCAATAGTAGCTACTTTGCCTTTCAGAGTATCAATTTGTGACTACAAATACAAAAATATATAAAATTTTAATATCCTTTATGACAACTGCTGTGCAAAGACATGACAGCTGGACTACATATATAGTGATAACATCTAACAACATACATCTTTCTCTTTGACTTCTTCCTCTACCTTCCAAACAGCCAAAAGGGGTTTGACCTACGTTAAAGGGAGATAAAAATAAATATTGAAATGTATAAAATAATACAAGAGTAGTGAATGTATGGATGTATGGATGAATGAATGGATGGATGAGTGGATGGATGGATGAATGGAATGGATGGATGAGTGGATGGATGGATGAATGGATGGATAAATGAATGGATGGATGGATGAATGAATGGACCAATGGATGTATGGATGAGTGGACCAATGGATCAATTAGTGAATGAATGGATAGACAGTAGAGGGAAGGTAACATATATTGTTCTTTCTTACTTTCTGTAACAATTTCCACCATAACCAGTTATTAATGATATCAGCTTGTCTAATGTTCCTTTGAATTACATGAGCTGCAGCATGTTGGTATTCTAATTTCTCTCTCATTTCACGTCCTAGCCAACCTCTGATATGAGCCTGGAATTTGACCATAATATCATGAGTTTTATCTTCCACCTGACGATCAAGAGAACTCAGAACTCCAGCTCTGAAAAAAACCTGCAAAGAAAAAACACACAAACCTGTTCCAAATATCCAACATACAGACCCATTCCAAAGATCCCACACACAGACTCATTCTGATGTCTCATACACAGACTCATTCTAAAGATCCACATACAGACTCATGCCTATATTTTCTATATAGACTGATACTGATATCTAACCTGACTCAGGCCAATACGATATGTTTTTCGATCCAGTTCTAAACCAGAGATAATAAATTCAACAGCATCTTTGTCATTTTGTGGCAGACATTCCTTCTCTTCTTGTTGAAGGAGAGCTGTATAGCGACGTTTAAACATTGGGAATGGCATGTGTTCAGGATAGCCTACAGGATAAAAGAGAAGAATAGAATGAAATGTTCAGATATGAGAGCTCATTATAAAAATGTAAAGTCAAATATATATTATAGAAAGACTTGTAACATGATTGAGTGATAGCGTGATATAGTTTGTGTGTTCATCCATTGATCCATCCATCCATCCATCATTGACCCAACCATTGATCCATCCATCCATCCATCCATCCATCCATCCATCCATCCATCCATCCATTGACCCAACCATTGATTCATCAATCCATCTATCCATTGACCCAACCATCCATCTATCCTTCTATAACCAAAATTTGTGTGAGAATGGAATGAAATGTGTCATATTTTAATAATATAAACTCAATCATCCATAATATATTAATAGTAAAAACATTGATAACTAACCTTGTTTGAAAATTCTAGCAGCTGGAATAATATCAGCTCGTCTTAGCTGATCCCTCACAAGAGGGACATCAATGTGGCCTTGAGGGGGACCATCCTCAGGAGGATATCTCTCTGATGGGAGATTGGGTGGTAGAAGAGCTCCAGGAAGGTAGGCAGGTGGTTGACAGAGAACACATAATACATACCACTGATTTGTTTTACGTAAAATGTCAATGAGAAAATCCTATAAAAGTCAAAACAGACATTACCACATAATGACCTAAGTCTAGACTAGTGAACATCAGTATTTACCACAGTGATCTAGGATAGCTACCATTAGTAAGCTCTAGACTAGTGAACATTAGTAATTACCACAATGACCTAGGATAGCTACCATTAGTAAGCTCTATACTAGTGAGCATTAGTATTTACCACAGTGACCTAGGATAGCTACCATTAGTAAGCTCTACATTATTGAACATCAGTACTTACCAGTGACCTAGGATAGCTACCATTAGTAAGCTCTAGACTAGTGAACATCAGTACTTACTACAATGACCTAGGATAGCTACCATTAGTAAGCTCTAGACTAGTGAACATCAGTACTTACTACAATGATCTAGGATAGCTACCATTAGTAAGCTCTAGACTAGTGAACATCAGTACTTACTACAATGATCTAGGATAGCTACCATTAGTAAACTCTAAAATTCACAATGACTAAGGATAACTTACTAGTTGGAACTTTGTCTTCAAAACACATTGACGATTTCTTAATACCAGCTGTAGGATTACTAAAACTAGCATGTCGTGATAAATGTTGAGCATCAAAACTTTATACCAGCGGATATGCCACCTGACATTGTGACCACACCCCTTCCTTGATAAAAACTACTAATCCCTTTGTTCTTAGATTCCGGAAGTATCTGAGCAACAACACGAGTAGAGGGATGTTCTCTAGCTCTCATACGCCATCCATTCACGTCATAAACAATAGGCAGAGTTCGTTGGCAATGAGTAATAACAAATTGACCTTTATCAACATTGACCTTTATGGTAGCATCCCTATGGTATAAAGATAGTAGTAACACATACTTCTATATCAGGCACATACCCATACCAATATCCATATACCCATATCAGACAGACACATACCCATACCAATATCCATATACCCATACCATTATATACCCATATTAGACATAAACCATTACAAGATCACATACCCATACCAATATATATATATATATCCATACTAGATTACACGTCCATATTAGTCACATACCCATACCTAAGGAACTCTATTCCCATACTATATATAGTACTGCAGTCTGACTTACCAAAGTCATCAGGTTCTCCATGAAACAGCTTGGAGCTTCTCCAAAAATGTTAAATCATTAGATCCAGAATAGCTGGACTCCTCCTCTAGTATCCATAGCAACCCTCGTCTTTCATTGAAGTCTATGCCTGAAAAGCTGGACCACGACGCTATAGAGAGAGAGAGAGAGAGAGAGAGAGAGAGAGAGAGAGAGAGAGAGAGAGAGAGAGAGAGAGGATCTAATCACATGACACATTATCAAAGTTAGTGTGTAAATTAGACAAATGTACACAATTTGTAATTAAAATAACAATCCACTGATAATGATCCTAAATGTCACACATACATGTACACATTACATGGTTACATGTACACATTACATGTAATGTGTGTACAATTACATGTAATGTGTACATGTACATGTACACATTACATGTACATGTACACATTACATGTATATGTACATATACCAAGAATGCATGGACATATACTTGCAAGACATAATCAGATATATATACACTTAGTTGTCATAGTTACCATAGTCTATCTATATCATCAGGTACATGAACTTATTACATAATATCTTATTAATATGTTTTAAAAAAATTGAATATTTAAATAATGTGTAATTTAATTTACATGCAATGTACATTTCCTGTCAACAATAAATTTATTTACACAACAAGTATAGCTGTTTATATTGTATTTCCTCTATAGTCTTAAGGTCATTTCCACATGTACATACCAACCCTTTACATTTCTATAATTATCATAACAGAACTTTCCTATATGAAGGTCACTCTCCTTTACTATGCTTTCTCCTTCCTTAATAGATGCAGCTGTTGTTTTTTATATATTGAAACTCAACAACATGGCATTTGGGAATCAACAATTATGGAGAAAGACTGCAGGTGGTCTTAATACAAACAAGTTACACTCAGTCCAAATATACCACAGCTGCTTATGTAATGGACTATATTGAATTGTACAGGAGGGGTTTAAAATGTAATACTGATGAGGACATCAAAACATGGCGACTTAAATTTTGCTAAAGGGTAGTTATTCATACCTGTGGGACGTGTTTATCAATTAAATCAATAATTGAGAGAGGAGACAAGCCAAACTTCAGAGAATGTCCAGTCGACATTTTCTTGTATATAGCGATCTTGTTCAGTTGTAAAAGTGAAATCATGAAACAACATTTGCAGACGTTCCTAGACAATATGAAGGTACATCTTTCAATGTTTGTCTCTATTAGTTAGCTTGTCTGCTTGTCACCATCCATCTACTATAAATCCATTCTCTTACTCGAGTATAATTCATGCAGAGATCATCAAAAGTGGATCCTTCTTGACATCCTGCCATTTCTCTATTCTGAAATCCCGGTGTATCAAGTACATGTATTAAAGACTTCCCCTTAGACTGTGTGTGTTGGTTGAAGAGCTCTATAATAACACAAACAATCAACGCACATATACAACTAGAGTATAATGTATTGTAGTACTATAATTACTTAAGAAGGACACACATTATACACATTACATGCATTTTAGCGGTAAGTGGAAGTACATTAACTAATAAAATGCAATTTAATAATTAATTTCATTTTCTTGGAAATAGTAGCTGTTATGAGGGGAGGGGGGAATACCTGTTAATTAGAAGGACAAGCAAGTACATTGCGTGTTCAAAGAGACCCATTACAAATGCATCAAGGGAGAAAGAACGATTTGCTCGAATACTACCCGGAGAGATATTAAAGGAACTGATTGATAAATTAACAGATGAGGTTTCTGAGATGGTAGGAGAGGCAGACATTGAGGAGCCAATGAAAGAAGTCATGCGAGAGGTAGTGCTTCGTGGAGGGTTAAAAAATATCTTTGGCTAACTCTTCATGTTGAATACCCAAAACATTTGCAGCTCTCATAGCAGCAGCTGGATTTATGAATCTCTCAGTACACGACCGCTACCTGAATGAATGGATAGATAGACAGAAGGATAGATAGATACTAACCTTGTTTCACTCCAGCATATCCTAAATGATAAATGGCAGCTAAGATTGACCACAACCCATAGCTTCATCATCACTGATCTCTAAGATATTGAGACAATTCTGTATCAATCCCACACAATAGCGGCATTATCAATTTGTTGAGGCTGTTATAAAAAAAAAGAAACACAAGTTAAGCATCTATTAAAGACTACACAATTACTAACGTCAGTATAAGGTTCTGCATAATGGTTGGGTTCATCATACCAGGATCAGTGTTAAGTAATAATTCTTTCCTATAATTTAAAAGTATCATCACATGAATTGTTAGAAAGAATTCATTCTTTTACTTCAATGTCTCATCTGTTGCAGCACCAGCTAGTAGCTGGTAAAGAATATTGAAGTTCAGCTCTCCTTCAGGACGTATGGCCACTCTTGTCTTCTCTAAAAGGAATGTCTAATAGAAACAGAGAAAGAAAATAAAAGAGAGAGGACAAGTTGTTTTTAGCGTACTCGAACTGATGCAGCAGAGAGACAACCAGCTGAATCAAATTCCAGTGAGTAGAGACAGGAACATCGAGTAGCTTGCGGATTGAGGAATGTTTCCGGCACTTGTGAAGGCGTGAAGAAGCAGCTGAACAGCATCAAGTTTAGCATCTAAAATAAACAGTCACATGACAGTCACATGTAATATTATATAAACAATATAAAATAAGTATAAGATTGAAGTTTTAAAATCACAAACTACCATCAAAAAAAATTCTTGGTTATAAAAAATTTATGGAATACTGAAAGTAAATATACCTAAACTAACAGCTTTTGAAAAATTTCAAATATTGACTAACTATTCTATTATACTTGTTTCCAAAACAGGTTAAACCAGATATGCCATAACTATATTATGTGTAGTGAGTGAACTCACTGGTAACTGGTCCTCCTTCTATATAACCAACAGTAGCAAGATATCGGAGAGATAACGAGTGTTGAAAGTCTTCCTGAACCTGATACTCCCATGAGGACAAGAGACTGATCTGAGTTATTAAGCAACATAGAATGATAGGCTTGTTGAGCAGTGCAAATATATGAGGAGCATGTCTTCTCGTCGACAACCTCTGAACATTTCCACAACCTAAAGAAACAAGACTGAAAGTAATTGTCTCTCTCTCTCTCTGTCTCTCTCTGTCTCTCTCTCTCTTTCTCTCTCTCTGTTCTCTCTCTCTCTTTCTCTCTCTCTGTCTCTCCCTGTCTCTCTCTGTCTCTCTCTCCTACCCTATCGCTATATAATGATAAATGCCTCAATGGATTGATGACAATCATGTGACGACCAGCGAAAGTATGAATCAAAGATGACCCATATCTTTGTCGGAGTATATGTAAAACACTGGACTCGTTCAAGTGGACCAATCAACTAAATCCTCCACTCTATCAACTCTGGAGGATTAGTTTTCTCCATATCAATATCATCAACATCAATTATATCACCACTGTCCACTAATTGAATTCTAGTCGTCTAAAGATAAGAAAATATGACACATTATTAAGTTTCATTTGTACTATATTAATTATTTTGCCTATTAAATTGATCACAAACTCAAGCAGAACAACTTAAAACTAATTAAAGTTACCATAGCAAACAGAGCACATATAATATACAATGTGAAGCAAAGGTCATGATATAATGTTTCCTAGTAACAATAACTTCACAACAGTAGGAGAGGTAACATGATAGTCTTCTAATACACAGAAGGTATCTATATCATGGTATTGACACTGTTCACATAGTAACTAATATCTCTGTGCAGTATTATATAATATGTACCTACACATATACTCCCATTTATCTATCTATCAGTCTATTTATTGATCCATTTGTCCATCCCATTTTATCCATTCATTTTTTCCATCCATCCATTGACTTTACATGAGAACGAAGCAGACTGATGTGTGTTGTTAAGCTAGTTCCTTTTTGAGGACTAGCATTTTATCAATGATACCAAGAGAGAATCCTTTCTTGTGTATTATCCACACTTTATTTTGCTCAACCATACTCTTATCAAATGAACTTGGTCTTCTGACTTTGCCTGAGAGAGAGAGAAGAGAGAGAGAGAGAGAGAAGGAGAGAGAGAGAGAGAGAGAGAGAGAGAGAGATCATTAGCTATACATATGTATGTATACAAAATAACAATAAACCAAGAGTCATAAACCCCTAACCACTGGGTGCGTCCCTTAAACCCAAAATAAAATAATAGTCCAACCACTAAATCCCACCTTCCTATCAAAAGGCACACTCTAATAATGTTCCTTATAATGCAATTTTCATAACACAGTGTGGAATTCATAAACAAAACTTAGAACAGTACTATTGAATATTCATTAGTATAACACACCTAGTAACACATAATACTCACTTCACTTTGTATAAACACATTGTTGAGTCTATAGTGTACTAAGTAACTATTCTATTACAAAGACATGATTTTCTATGTTGCTATGTTTGATCTTTACAATGTGTCATAACAGACTTAACAACTATTTTAACAATTTGGAAGTTTATTGTTAAATGGCATAACAAATGACCGACAGTGGGATGGATGGATTTATGAATACTTGGAATGGACAGATGATGAACACAGATATAAACAAATGGATGAATGGATAGATGGAGATGCTCTTGATAGCTTGTAGGGGTGACTGGTTGTAGTTTTTATAACATTATAATGAGCCAATTTAATCTAAATTAGAGTCTTAACAATAGGAAACAAACTCATTAGCATTTCTTTTCTTCCTACAGCATTTAAATGGATTTACTTAATTATAATAATAACAATGTACAATTTACCACAAGAAGATTACAACTATTTACAAACACAACATTAACTAGCAGCGTTATTAAAGTAGAGCCAATTTAATAGACCTCAGGGCTTGGCTAATTAATGAATACTGATTATAAAATGTTTATTAAAATATAACAATATTAACACAGTAAACACTAATATTAAAACTAGTTGTTAATCTATATAACATGACCATATTAGTATAGGAAGATAATTAAAATGTTTAACACATGCATATGTACTTTAATTAC
>NW_024533779.1:0-42791 GCF_016097555.1 Gigantopelta aegis | reverse complement strand
GCACAATACATCACCAAATTGGTCCTACTGAAGGGTTTTTATGCCATTCTGTTAACGGAGGAAGCTAAGGACATTCTGGCGATCATCACACCTGACGGCCTCTTCCAATTCCAAGTGATGTCATTTGGTTTGAAGACTGCCCCTGCTGCCTTTCAAAGGATGATGAACCAGGTGTTATCTGATTTAGAAAACGTCAGTGTGTATCTGGACGATGTGGTGTTAGCCACCGACACTTGGGATGAACATTTAACCGGGTTACAACTAATATTCAGTCGCCTACAGAAAGCTAACTTGACTGTGAACCTGGGCAAATGTGAATTCGTGAGAGCTTCAGTGACCTACTTAGGTCATACTGTCGGACATGGTTGGTCGCCCCACTGCAGGCCGAGACACTAAGCATCAGCCAGTACCCTGCACCGACCAACCGTCGTGAAGTTCGCCGGTTCCTTGGTATGGCCGTTATTATCGTCGTTTCTGTGCTAGATTTGCGACGGTAGCGGCCCCCATCACCTCGCTGCTAAAGAAGGAAACTAAGTTCCAGTGGTCAGAAGAATGCGAGAAGTCATTTAACCGTCTCAAGCAGATGCTCTCCTCGTCTCCCGTGATGGCAGCACCAGACTACCGAATGCCGTTCAAGCTAGCTGTGGATGCCAGTGACGTGGGAGCTGGAGCTGTGCTGTTCCAGGAAGACGGAAATGGACTGGACCATCCTGTAAGTTTCTTCTCGAAAAAGTTTGACAAACACCAGGTGAACTATTCCACTATAGAGAAGGAAGCTTTGGCCATGGTACAAGCTCTGAAGCATTTTCAGATCTACGTGAAATCGGCAGTGCACCAAGTGGTGGTCTTTACTGATCATAATCCGCTTACTTTCATTCACAGGATGAAAGCCACCAACCAGAGAGTTTTGAGGTGCAGTCTTCTTCTGCAAGAATACCCAATTACCATTGAACATATCACGGGCACATCCATTGTAATCGCTGATGCCCTGTCCCGAAGTTGAACGATATGATAATGTGTTGACATTCTTGATTTCTGTTTTGTTTTTATATATATTATATTTGTATACCAGGGACTCAGAGACTCAGTGTGATTACTGGTAGTCACCTTATTATTACATGTGTTATAAATGCCCGTATGCGTCGGTTAACGCACCTTTTTGTTTTAATGTAGTATATTTCCCTATTCCTAGAGTAGAGGAAATATCCTTTTTGAGGTGGGGGTGTGTGACGGTACATGCTCTTAATTTGTTTTCGCCTGTGGCGATATTAATTGTTTTAGAAGGCCGTGTGCAGTTTCATTGCACTTAGCTAGGTGGGCAACTTGTTACGTAATACTTCTGCGCGATGGTCGTCTAATACACACCCAGAGCAGGTGTGGAGGCCATATGGCCAGTAGTTACGTAAAACATCCACGCGACCGTGGAATCTCTAGCGAACTGGCGACATTAAGTCTGACGATCTGAGGAAAAAAATACCGCTTGGTCGCGGTGGAAATATCAGATAATAAGATTCGGTGCCGCGATGTACCCCTAGGCGATATTTCGATTTATAATAAATAGCTAGAGTTTTAGAGTTATGATGAGAACGAAAAAGGACGGCTCCCAGGGAACGTAGTCCGTTGGACTTTGGTAAATATTTTTATTTCTGCTCTGTTGTATAACCTTGATGTGATTGATGTGACTTTAAATATTTTAATACTGTATTATACCAATATTCTTTAGACAGTGTTTTTTCGGTCATTTGACGAAGTAAATCGTAGACTGTTTGTTCTAACATTATACGAGTATTTGGTAATATAAAGCTTAGCCAGTCATCCTAGAAGACCTAGGTAAACTGTAGGTTATTGTCTTTATTGTGATAGGTACCAGTATTAATTCTGTGTTACAAGGTTACTGAATGAGTAGTAAGGGTTAATAAAAAAATTAACCAGTTAGGAATAGAGCTGTAATCCCTTCATTAATTAAGTTCCCCTGGAAGCGGTTCTCAATTATCACACGTGTGGGTGTTGTGGCATGGTGAAGTGATTAGCATATTGTGTAATCTAAACACCTAGAGATTAACTAATTAAGTGATCAGTTCTGGGTTGTTATTATTGTTGTTATTAATTAACTACTACGGCTGTACATTTGTCAGCGTAGGTTAATACAGATTCCAAAGTGTATTGTGTTTTTGTTGTGTTTCCTAGTGAACTAAACGTGCTATAATAATATATACTTTATATAAGATCTTATCTCTGATCATACCTAGACGAGCCATACTAGGGTTTAACCGCCTGTTACAGAGAGATCTAATAGATATACAGTTAGGAGAGATATTTTGATAATCGTATTTTATTCAGATACGGGAATTATAGAATCCCCGTGACAGGGGTACATAGCTTGTTGTTGTTTTTTTGGTTACATTAGATGCTTTCCTGGTTTGGTTTATGTTTTCTTTACTGGTATTAACTTTGCTGGGTTTATTTGGGTTACTGGTTTGGCTTTCTTTGTTCTCCAGTTTATTGGCTTCATTTTGGGTATCTACAAGTCGGTCCGCCGTGGCTTGCTGATTTATATTTTTATTTAGACGTCTCACCGCCCCCCCCCCCCCCCCCCCCCACGAAGAAGATGAGTGGACTCTAGCTGTCGCGAAGATGCACAAACAACTTCACCACTTCATACAAGGGGACACCACCGATCCGAAGATACTGCGCGGAGGCTTTTCCAACACCAACTGGAGACCACTGGTCGACGGAAGCGAGTACGAGCTGCACTCCAAGGTTTTCAACAACCACCATGCCATAGTCATCACTCACAGGAGGGAGCAGACCTACAGACAAGCCTTACTTTTCAACAAGTTGGACAACCGGTCTCTACACAAGATGATCCGAGTGGTCTGCGGCCCCAACTACGGTACCGTAGTTCGTACTCTGCGTGAGCGCCAATCACTTCTGCCGGCCCTTAGAGAGTCTCCACCGTCTCCGCAGTAGCCAACCTTAACTAGGACAGGTAACCTCCTTTTTTGGGCTCAGTTGGACTTTAAACATTTTTGGCCGTGTTTGAATATTTTTTTTTTTTTATAAATAGTCCAACGCACTTCATTTTGGCGCCCGTTCAATTGCTCAAATCACCTTAAAACCTTTTAGGCCGAGCAGTCAAATATATTTTTGGATTTAATTTCTTAGTCCAGACATGACTGGGGTGCAGGTTATTCTTCGTCGACTTAGGCTTTTTAGACCTTTACTGAAAAAATGTATTCCAAATTCCGCCCACTTCAAACTTACCCCCCCCCCCCCCCCCCCCCCCGTCCCGGACTTAGTCACTGGCGAAAGTCAGGGATTAAGCCCGTGATAGGCGTGCGTGAAGCTCTCGTGGCACATATGAACGTTAAAACTTTACCCGACCCGACCAACCCAGTCTGGAGCTCCACGCGGTAAGACGTGTTTGTTTCGCTTGTGCATACTGCACGTGCTTTCGTGTGCTCGACTTGGGGTCCTTCATTTGGTTGTTTTTGTCAGCGAAATGAATTTTTCTACTGGGATGTATGCGGCCATTGGAACTGATTGAACGCTGGAACGCTTCTCGTTTCGACAGCCTGCACCACCAGGTTGGATTCTTTTTTAGCGAGATTCCTTGCCTCCACGTCATTTCTCCGTCTGACTGTCGACTCGTTTTTTTCGTGACTCGTATGACGGCCATTCTGCAGAACGCCACGGTTGTTCGCGTTTAGTCTTTACATGTCCAAGCCTGTCCTAGCAGCACTGGAAGATTGAACGCCCCACACTAAGAAGAAATAGGAAGCGGGGTCGGCCCCTACTACTCTTGTTCTAGACTTTACCTTGCTTTATAGTGATACCATCTCGTATCCTCCGGAGTCGGGCCCGTCCGCACCACTATACGAACCCATGACGAATGGACTATACCCTAGTCTGATACTCTCTCTCGTTCAGACGGATCTGGCTTCTCAAGATCTGTATTTCAGCACAGCACTACACCTTCAACGTCTATCGACTGTCAATCTGTGGGTTTTCTTGACGGGATGCAACCCATTTCGTCCCTTTAAGCTGTGCACCCAAACGGCCTTAACGAGGCCACTCGCGTGGACATATCGATCGGACTTTAAACTTTTAGATCTGCGTTCAAAATTTTATGTCGAAATTACTTCTTTTTAAAAAATATTATTAAATAGTCCGATCCTCTCTTCTTTCTCTTATTTAATTTTGGACTGTCCTTCTAAAATGCTCCAAATTATATAAATATTCGGCCGAGCAGTCAATTCTTTTTTATTTTTGGCTTGTAACCTTTTTATTTGTTTTATTTATTCTATTAACTTTTTTACTAATTGCTATTTTCAAAATTCTGCCCATTTTCAATATACCCCCCCCCCCCCCCCCCCCCCCCCCACCCTCCATCCCGAGTCAGGCCACCGATCGTATCGGAGGTCGGACTCGGGATGGGCGTGTTCAAAACCCTAGTGGTATATGGGCACATTAAACATTGAATCATCATCATCATCATCGTCGATCATAGTAGGGTTATGTTTTTCTCCAAAGTTTTTTTTGGCAAGATTTGGTTGGATTACCTAACACTAGTTTTTTAATCGAGCTGTGGAGGCGTTTGCTCTCCGTGGTGGATTGATTGAATCCGATGGTTGGGGCAGCTGGCTCAGAGTTTGGCTTAGTTTTCATGCTGTTGTAGCCTGGTTGTTTGACAACCGGCAGTATTTGAACTCTATCTTCTTCTTTTTTCGGAGTTGGGGTCAGCGTTTAGGTATATTAGCTGGCCTAGTGCCTTGAGTGCCTCTTCTTCTCCTTTAAGGAATGTGTCGCCGTTGTTTAGCCGAGTATGAAAGAGGATTTCGGCCATGTTTGTCTGGTTTTTTGTGGCTGTCTGGGTTAATGCTAGCGTCAATTTTGTTACCTCTCCTGGCTTTTTTTATCGTGATGGCGGGTTTACTGGGTGGGGGTGATGGTGGCATTGGGTTTTTTGGGGAAGTTGTTAGGTCCTTATCATCGTTAGTATCTTGGGTTTGAACGTGAATTTCTGCTACGTTTGCAACGCTACTGAGGGTGATTTCTTTGTTCGGACTGTTGGTATTTGCCATTTTTTAATTATCAAGTTACGATATACTGTAATACTGTTTAGTTCAAGTAATTGGTTGGTGGTAGGCTAGTTAAATTATTGCAGGGTATAAAAAAGAAATGCTAAGGAGATATACACAGAATATATTAACAAAGGTCTTAATGATTTTCACTTAACACAATACAATATTTCCTAGCACAATAAACAGTTTCCTTACCTTAATCCAAAGTACAAGTGCAGCTCCTAGTTTACTATCCTTTAGCATTGATAGTCCGAGTGTGTGACTAAAACTTGACTCCATAAGTGTTACTTCTCAGACGCACGTGCGTTTTTAAAAATATGAGAAATGCATTTTGTGATATTAAAAACACCAGGATGACCAATAACACTTCAAATGTACGGAATTGATAATCTAAACAATACAATCTAATAAAAGTATGACTTAAGTTATCAAAAACGGTTATAATAGTCAAAAATATGCGTTAGTGTTTAAAACAATGGTATGTCCCTTTAATGATGCGACAGTGTAGACTGTGCATAGTTTAATTAGCAGCTTACAGATGTTTAATGTATTAATGTAATTTAGAATTTTGAGTTCGAGTATCAACCATCATACAATATACTCTTCAAAAAAGTGGGGAAACTCTAATAAGAATTTACAATTGCCAAAATTGTTAGATATATTAGCCGTGGGAAAGGCTATATGATAATAGTCAATTAATTGGGCAAACATTACAACCGGTAGTTCAGTATTACAGTAGGTTTTATTATCACCAAAGATCTTGAAGGACGATTGGGGTCAGAAGTGAAATTTGAGAGTTGACGGGGTTTTTTATAAGTAAATCGCAAATTCAAACAATAAAAATGACTAAAATCAAAACAATAACAACTGTATGATCAACATAATGAAAAATATTGACAGAAATAATGTTCCACAGTGATTAATGAGCCTTCCTGGAAACTGTCAAAATCGAGAATGACATCCCACGCACGTGTGATGTATGTGCAAACTGTGGAATGTGTTTCGGTGTGTTGATAAACAGACCTGAACGTTCTTTTCTAGGATGTCCGTGGTCAAAACGTATGTTCGGTCTAATAGTTGATATTAACATTAATATTTTAGGTTCCCCTACTTTTTTTTAAGAGTATATATTATTTACACCTAAATATTAAAATAATAAATGTTAAGTAATATATTTATCTTAGATTAATCCGTTTAACATGTTTTCGTTTTATCACATTACCGATGATGTAATCAGTAATTCACAAAAATCAACGGAAAACTGGCTTTCACATTTACGATAAACAGGCAACTATTTCGTTTTAAAATTAAAAAAAAAAAAACCCAACAATAAACTTTTTTTTTTTTTTTTTCTTTTTTTTTTTAAACTACGAATGATATCGAATATAATGTGTAGATCAAATACATAATTTATGTCAGCCGAGATGTTCCAAGTGGGGAATTCGGAACTCAGTCGGAACTCCAGTGTATTCTGAATATTCACGAGCTAAGACCAAGTTATGAAGACCATGTTTATTTAATTCTCAAAGCACCATGTTTATTTAATTCTCAAAGCACGATAGTTGTATAACATTTTGCGATGTGACACAGCTGATTTCGTTGTTTTTTTAAAAGTGCAACAAGCGCTTATTTCGAACGATGTAGCATGTTTCATATATTCAGTTAATGAAGTTGCATATGGACACGAAAACATGGGAGAATACGTACGACCTTATTAATTGATTAGTTTTAAAGATTACATATATACAAAAAAACACATGTGTTCAGATGAATCAGTCAGCGGTGTACAAGGACTTTTTCTTGACAGATTCGTACCTGGTGATTGGAATTAGTCAGGTTTCACTTCCAGAACAAATGTGTGAATCACAATTAAATATATATCTAATTGAACACCAAAAGGCATTGGTGTATAATTGCAGAAATTGTGGAAATGTAACAAGATATACGCGAAATATTGACAACAAAGGGTACTCAATTACTTTGCAAACTAGTGCGACACGCAGCGTGGATATCTCTTACTGCATCAATTTCCACATTACAGCTGGTGCAGGTACAGATACTTGATATAAAGTAGAGTTAGTCTGGAGATAATAAGTAAATATCAGATTAAGAAACTTACTTGCTATGTGCATCAAGTAAGTATAAATGACCCAGTAATAAAATCTGGTACAATTACATTTCAATATATTTTAAATAACAACATTAAATAACAATGAATTTAACGTTTCTAAACCAGTTTTAATTTCATCGTAATGAGCAGATGTGTTTTTTATTTTATTTTTTTATGTCTGTAGGTAGTTTGAGTCTTCAATGTTATTCGTCAGGAGACAAAACCACAGTCCCGATGTCGACACAATCGGCAAAATCATCGAGTTCGATGTCGACGCAATCAACAAAAGCATCGAGTTCGATGTCGACACAATCAACAAAATCATCGAGTTCAATATCGACGCAATCAACAAAAGCATCGAGTTCGATGTCGACACAATCAACAAAATCATCGAGTTCAATGTCGACGCAATCAACAAAAGCATCGAGTTCGATGTCGACACAATCGACAAAAGCATCGAATTTGATACTGACACAATCATCAGAATCAACGATAAAGGTTTCGACAATCCTCACGCCGAAAACGAACTCACCATCAAGTCAAGAAGCTTTTCCAGGTACTGGTTTCTCATATTCTCGAAGCAATTAGAAATAGAAAATAAACAAAGAAAGCAGATGAAAAACCGTTAAAGGCTATGGAAACAATAACATGTAAACAAAATTACAGACGAAAACAAAATAAAGCAAAACGATATAGTTTATATATATATATAATTATTTATATGAAACTTTATTTGAAATCTAATACTGTCATATACTGGTGTTGTCCACGGCTGATTTTATTTTTCTCAGCATAAGTTGTGTGTTATGTAAATAAGGGACTGGAATAAATATTTAAAAACATAAAAAATAAATAAATAAACAAAATGAAGCGAAACGAATGTAACAAAAAACAAACAAACACAAAATGAAAATACAGAAAAATAATACACGCCGAAAACAAATCCATCAACAACAAAAACATAAAATAAAATAATATAAAATGAAATAAAAATAAGCATAGCTAAGTGAAAAACCTGGCATGAAGTCAAATAAAGAACAAACGTATTGCACGTGTCCATGCATTACTGTATTGGAAAAAATAAAACTACTTGATTACTAATAACACCAATTATACCGTCTTCCATTTTAATGTTCTGCGTCAATAATTTAAATTTCGCTTGGCGTAAAAAGAAAAGGAAAATAAAGTTCTATTATTATGTGCCGTTTGTTATAACATGGATAAAATAGAAATAAAACAGCACTACTCAATATTTGTGTGGTCCTTAACCATATGTCTGACGCCATATAACCATAAATTCCCTGGTTAAAGCCATGTATAATTGGTACCTACTTCTGTCCTGGACTTTTCCTAAATACCATAAAAACAAAAGTCTTGATTATTTGAAGTTAATCCTTCAACTGAATGAGTAAAGGCTTATTTTCAGAAGCAATACACGTAGACGTCTACAGTTTAGCAGACATCGGTTGGTGACACTGTCGGCTCGTGACGAGATCAAGGATGCCAAGTGGCTTTGTTAACTTGTTACGGCATGTTTGATGTATTTTCAATCGTCGGTTGCGCGTTTGTTCCATATTTGCTCAATAGGTGTGAACAGTTTAGCATTGATGTACTACTGTTCCCGACAAGTTTTGATATATATCTTGACCACTGTCTTTATAAATAGCATATAGAGATCGAACATTTTTGTTATTTCCATATCAGTTTTCCTTTGTGTTTTTGGTCAACCCAAATTGGAATTATTGACCAAAAAATAGTAATAGAAACGACTGCAATTATCAATGTATAAATATTATCATGTGTGTTTCGTGTTTAGTTGCAGCTGTAGCGGGAGGAGTCGGCGCTGTGGTGCTCATTGTCGTGGTAGTCTTGGTCATTGTCGTATTTGTTAAAAGGTAAACAAAATCATCCAAATATATTATAACGTGTTTTGGGGGTTTTTATTTCATTTTGTTGGGGGTTTTGGGTGGGTTTTTTGTTGTTGTTGTTGTTTCCAGAAATACTTCTGTGCTATGGAATTTTAGAATATGCTGCTTGCACCCACTTCGCAAAACATACGTTCATTCGTACTTCTCCATGCCTGTCTGTCTGTCTGTCTCTATCTCTCTCTCTCTCTCTCTCTCTCTCTCTCTATATATATATATATATATATATATATATATATATATATATATATATATATATATATATATATATATATATCATTTTACAGCAGCGAATATGTTGTTAGCAGTAAAAATGGTAAAGGTTAAGTATACATTGTTATACACAAACCGGCCTCGGTGGCGTAGTGGTTAGGTCATCGCTCTACAGGCTGGTAGGTACTGGGTTCGGATCCCAGTCGAGGCATGGGATTTTTAATCCAGATACCGACTCCAAACCCTGAGTGAGTGCTCCGCAAGGCTCAATGGGTAGGTGTAAACCACTTGCACCGACCAGTGATCCATAACTGGTTCAACAAAGGCCATGGTTTGTGCTATCCTGCCTGTGGGAAGCGCAAATAAAAGATCCCTTGCTGCGAATCGGAAAGAGTAGCCCATGTAGTGGCGACAGCGGGTTTCCTCTCAAAATCTGTGTGGTCCTTAACCATATGTCTGGCGCCATATAACCGTAAATAAAATGTGTTGAGTGCGTCGTTAAATAAAACATTTCTTTCTTGTTATACACAAAATGAAACTTACTGTATTAATAAAACTTTAAAACATTGACAAATATGTTTTTCTTTGATTAAGGAAGAGACGCAGCAAACACGAACCTAATTCAGATAACGATGGAGGTTACTGCAACATGGACGCGGATCCGTACAAATACCACAACACCAAGTCATCTGGAAAACATCCAGGAGTTTCAGCAGACCAAACCCAGACTGGCAACCAGACGATTTGCTCTCCATCAGACGACTATGCGTCTATTGATGATGGAGCTGGCGATATTACCTACAAACCGCAAGTCGCCCTAAAGCCAAAGCCACCGAGCACAAGTAACCATGGTGAGTTACAACCACAACCTGACCACGATCACGTGTCAAGCATGTACGCCAAGGTTAACAAAAACAAGAAACCGGCCAAATCTGTGAATGAAGCCGACATGCCAGTTATGCACGTCAATGAGCTGTATGCTGTGGTTGACAAACCTAAAAAGGGGAAACAACCGTTGAAGGCTAAACCTTCTGGTGAACTGTACGCCGTGGTAAACAAAAAGAAGAAGTCAGGCGGGACGAGTTCTGAATCTAAAGGTCAAGGTCCCGAGTCTGAGGTAACTGGTGATGTCTATACTGAAGTTCGGAAACCGAAGAAGTCTGGGAATAATCCGAACATCCCTAAAGGTTCACCTGGACTCATTTATACTGAGGTGGAATTTGATGAAAACACAGACGAACCAAAGGGAGCCACAGGAGGGGATGAAAAGACAGACTCGGTTGCAACAGAGGAGGATCGTGTTCTGTATTCTAAAGTGTGTTAAATAGTTCTGTGTAGATCGCTGGATAGGGAAATGGGTAGGAGCACAGTGGGTACTGTTAGCCTATGTCAGTACTCTTAAACAGACATTTTCTAAGCACTGTGTCTGACTCACCGATTCCATTATTTCGTGTTCATAATGGGCCTTTTGTGCCATTATTTTTCACATATGTAGTATCACATCACCTTCTCCCCACCCTTTTGTTTGTCACAGGTTTGATGCAGTTATATAACTGTTCTGTGATCTTCCAACAATCTCATCGTCCAACCTCCATCATTCCAAGGTCAGTATTATTCTAGTCACAACAAGTTAAGAGACAATATCAAATTTGACCTTATTTAAAAAATAAATAAATAATAAAACAAATTCAGGGGCGGTGATAGGTAAGGATAGTTAGGTTGCAGCGTGGATAAGCATTTTAGATTGCATTTACAGGAGCCTTTTACTCACAGCTTGTTTTTTGTGGGTTTTTTTTTGGGGGGGGGGGGTTTGTCGGCAGAAAGCGTGTGGAACCTGCGTAAAACATCCATGACTGTTTGACGTTTCGAAACATTTTATGCAGACTATTCAGGTCATAATTCCATATTTATGTTAACACGTTTCATGTTTGATTAGTTTGGAAGGGTATAAATTCCTTCGAAATTTGGCTTCGGATACCCATGCCATCAAGACATAAACTGAGCATTCTGGACTGTGGCTGAACATATCGAATGAGACAAGTAGCGAGATGCCTGGAAGTGAGCTATTCATCATCCATTAACTGAAAGAGGGTTTCCATACCTCTGACACAGATCATCCCCACCTCAGATGCAGTGTCCATGTGGCCCTTAACTTCTTGTAACTAGTATAATATTAAGGCTGGCTTTACAAGTTCTTTGTGTAGCCTTCTTAAGGATCGGCGAGATCCGTGTACATGTTTCTGTTTGGAACTGAGGCGGGATGTAGCCCAGTGGTAAATCGCTCGCTTGATCTGCGGTCGGTCTAGGATCGATCCTCGTCGGTGGACCCATTAGGCTATTTCTCGTTCCAACCAGTGCACCACGACTGGTATATCAATGGTCGTAGAATGCGCTATCCTGTCTTTGAGATGGTGCATATAAAAGATCCCTTGCTACAAACGGAAAATTGTAGCGGGTTTCCTCTCGAAAACTATATGTCAAAATTACAAAATGTTTGACATCCAATAGCCGATGATTAATAAACCAATGTGCTCTAGTGGTGTCGTTAAACAAAACAAACTTTAACTGTATGGAACTCGTATTCACATAAACTGGTTTATCTAAAACATATTTTGCTTAATAACAAACGTAATGGTCCGTTGTTTCGTTCATTGTTTGTCCTAAAATTGTTTTATGTTTTTAATTGACTTATATTTAATGACATGATAATGATAATGATAATAATAATAATAAAAAAATATATATTACTAACCCATTTGTACATATTTCGATTTTTATAATTGTACCTGACCTGGTTAATATTTTAAGTAACCTTAAAATGGTAAAAAGTGCTGAGGTTTTTAATTATATTTGACTGTCCTTCTGTGTGTGTGTGTGTGTATGTGTGTGTGTTTATCTGTGTTTTGCGTGTGTGTGTGTGTGTGCGTATGTGTATGTGCATGTGTGTGTGTGTGTGTGTGTGTGTGTGTGTCTGTGTGTGTGTGTGTGTGTGTGTGTGTGTGTGTGTTTTGGTAAATTCAGTTCTACACTTTAAATTCGTGTTTCTTTGTTGTTACTGTTGATGTTTTGGGGGTTTGTTGTTGTTGTTCGTCTTTTGTAGTTGTTACCAAATCTTGTGGTAGTGTGTGTGCGCGCACGCGTCTTTCTTTGTGATATATGTGCGTGTATGCAGGAGCGCATACAAGGGGTCCGGCCCCCCTATTTTTGGTGAAATAATATATATTACAGAATACACAACAAATGTAGTCATCCCGTCCACCTGTCAAGGACCTTTAAATTCTATTTTCACAACCTACAACGAGTTTTGGGCTCACTCTATTAAAAATCCTGGATCCGCGCCGGGTATGTATGTGCGTGTGTTTGCTTGTTCTGTTTGTTTTTACTTTTAATTAGTTTTTATTCAGATTAGTTTTATTTCATTGCATGTGTCTCATTTATAAATGCATAATTATTAATGCTTATACACGAAGAATAAAGTTTACAAAGGACACCAAATCCTCAGAAATTCATTTGTTTAATATATTACTAAAAACGTGATCCGTGTGGTAATGCTGAACAAAATGGTGCTCAAATAACGTGTTTGAGTTATTGAAATGGACGCCTATTATAGAATGCTAGAGAAGAGAGATGTGGGTTCCAGCAACGAGCTGCTCATTAGATAAAATGAAGCCAAAACCATTTTCATTTCATTTCAACTCATTTCCGTGCTTATATCCAATTAAAGGGACATTCCTGAGTTTGCTGTAATTTTTAAGATGTTATCGACTAAAAGAGACTTTTTAACGATTGTAATTAGATATCAAATATATTTTTCTGCATACAGTATTAGAGGCTGTATATAAAACATGTGTCTGATTGTTCTAATATTTGTACTAGGTTAAATTTCATTTAATTTCCTAAAATATTTTTTTTCGTAATTATTTGAAGACCAAATCCAGTTTGAGCTTCTTATTACTATTAAAACGACCAGAAACACATTGAATATACAGACACTGATATTGTAAACAAGAAAATATATTTAATATGTAAGTTTAATCGTAGAAATAGTTGATTAGTCGGAAACATCTTACAATGCAGCAAACTCAGGAATGTCCCTTGAAGGTTCAAGCACGCTGTCCTGGACACACACCTCAACTATCTGGGCTGTCTGTCCAGAACAGTGGTTGGTTGTTAATGGTTAGTGAGAGAGAAGAGGGTATAGTTGTCTTACACCTACCCATTGAGTCGTTAAAACTCGCTTTGGGTGCGAATCCAGTACCTACCAGCCTTATGTCCGATGGCTTAACCACGATACCACCGAAGCCGGTGACAAAAACAAATTAGCTCAACTTTTTCTTTCGGCGAACCTCTCCATATTACCCGTTAAATCACCATAATGAATTCACAACTTACCTTTCGAATTGGCTCCTAAATTCCTATAAGACGATATTGCAAATCTCATAGCACCAAACACCGCCACCTCGCCCGCTACCAACACCGGTGCTCCCTTGTACCTGCCAGTGCGGGCGATCTCGCCTTCTCCCTACCCCCGCCCACTTTCTGTCATATACATCTGGGGGAAAGGTAGGCCTACAGAAGTTTGTTTTGTTTAACGACACCACTGAAGCACATTGATTAATTAATCAACGGCTATTGGATGTCAAACATTTGGTAATTCTGTCACGTAGTCATCGGAAGAAACCCGCTAATTTTTGTCTTCATGCTTCAAGGGGTCTTTTATATGCACTTTGCCACAGACAGGAAAACACATGCCACGACCTTTGTCCAGTTGTGGTGCACTGGTTGGAACGAGAAAAAAATCAGCTAATCCACCGAGGTGGTTCGATCCTGCGACGCAAGCACCTCAAGAGAACACTCAACCGACTGAGCTAAATTCCGCCCACAAAAAGGTAAAGAGTTCTATGAATAAGTTACTGACAGTCTCGTCACAGAAAAAAACATATTCGAGCCAAGACGGACATTTTCAGTTACAATTTACCAGCCACAACTGTCCAGGGTACCCTCCAGCTTCATAATTAAAGTCACTTACCAGTTGTGCGAGCAATACACGCAATGAAATATTCACCAATATAACGAATAGCGCTCCTAAAAATGCCATAAATATTTTCCTTATATTATTATATATCGACAAAGAATTAGGTTTTCAGACAATTGTTCATGCTCTGATTTCTATACCAAACATTTCGGAACAGTTTACAGGAATTCAAACCTCATGACTATAATAGCAGGAAACGTTTAACTTTTTGCCAGGTGTATATTTTACTCCGCATTGCCTTAATATAAAACTTATACCGTGGCTAATGAATAACACGATTGTGTCTCGTGTCAAAAAACACTGGTATTAAGAGTTCACCACTACGCACTTCAAATATCTCCTCCATGCATAGCATAATTTCAGACACGACCATGTACCTGCATATCATATTTTGTAAATTTAAAACCATAATAAAAAAAACCTACCGAACCGGTTTTCAATACTGGCCGATACATACCCTCGACAATTTATCAAGTTGTGTAGCCCGAGTAGTCTGCCGTTCGAGAGCCAGACGAACATTTGGACGGTCATGATAGCTCTCTGCCGTTGGAGATAACAATAACCGTATGTTTGACGTTAAATACCAATAACACATATTCCATATATTAATCAATAATACACACACTACAGGAAGAAACCCGACAGCACCCCCTTGCAATAATGTTCCGGTTAAATATCAATGTAATGGTACATGTATTTAACGTTAAACATAGCGCAATTGTTCGAAACTACCGGTTCTACCGGAAGAGACTAGGTTTCATCTCCGTCCTTCTGTCTGTCTGTCTGTCTGTCTGTCTGTCCGTCCATCTCTCTCACATAAAATTATAGTTTTCCGGATGATTTTTTACAACGCTTTGAGATATTGAGTTGAATGTTTTTGTACAGTTATAGCATACACTGTTACAGATCAAATTTGACATACATGGCGATTTACCCATTTTTGTCAGGGTTACTTTTTAAAGTTTGTTTTATTTAACGACACCACTAGAGCACATTGACTTTTGTATCTTATCGTCAGCTATTGGACGCCAAACATATGGTCATTCTGACACTGTTTTTAGAGGAAACCCGCTGTCGCCACATAGGCTACTATTTTACGACAGGCAGCAAGGGATATTTTATTTGCGCTTTCCACAGGCAGGATAGCAAAAACCATGGCCTTTGTTGAACCAGTTATGGATCACTGGTCTGTGTAAGTGGTTTACAGCTACCCATTGAGCCTTGCGGAGCACTCACTCTGGGTTTCAAGTCGGTATCTGGATTAAAAATCCCATGTCTCGACTGGGATCCGAACCCAGTACCTACCAACTTGTAGACCAATGGCCTAACCACGACGCCACTGAGGCCGGTTGTCAGGGTTAGGAGATACGAAAATTACGGGTCTTTTTTAGAAATGCCTTAATGTATTGAGCTGAATCTGTTACAGATCAAGTTTGACTTTCATAGCAATTTATCAATTTTTCAAGCAGTTATGACCCTTGAACTTATGAGATAAGAAACTTTATTTCCGGAGGTTTAAACAACAATATTTGCAATGCTTGAAGATAGCTTTATCATGTTCTGTTACAGATCAAGTTTAACTTTCATAGCAATTTATCAATCTTTCAAGCAGTTATGACCTTTGAACTTATGAGATAAGAAACTTTATGAGTTTTAAAAGCAATATTTGTAATGCTTGAAGATAGTTTTATCATGTACAGATCCAGTTTAACTTTCATTTCGATTTAATAATTTGTCATAGAATTATTGTTCTTGAGTTTAGGAGATACATGTAATGTACGAAAATATGTTGATCTCAGTATGGAACATGTATTGCTTTAGAAGAGTACTCTCAGTATAGTTATTATTATGATAATTATACTTTTGTGTACTGCTTATATAATTTTATAATTAACACATACACAAAAACAAGCATGCATACATACATAGGCAAAGATTCACGCACATACACACATTCGCATACACACAAAAACACCCATTCACAAACATACATTCGTACATACATTTATTACCCTTTAGATAAATGACATGCGTTCTGATTGGTCAATAGACAATGCATACCACAAGTACACCGTCTCATTTGCAGGAAAATACAGGATTTGCCGGGGTGTACGAAGTATCACGTGACTTGCTCGACTGGTTGTACGAAAACACAAACTGTGGAGGAGACCGACGAAATTTTCTCCAACACACCTCTCTGATTAAATCTGTTAAAAGACTTGAATTCATTATAAATGGGAATACCATAATTCGATACATTGTATTTATACTGTTTATTTGAAGATTTCTTGAGCACGTTTGACCACAAAATATGCTAGATTGTAGAGTTTTTCGCGTATTAAAATCTAATGCTAGAATATAGCATTGCGTAATAAGTTACCGTGTCAGAACTTAGGTTAATTATCGCGAACATATTTTAAGTAATAACTCGACATGCTTTTTTTTTTACAGGTTCTACAAGTTAGTACAACACGACAAATATTTTGTTCGGCTGCGGGTGTTCAATTTTGTTCTCCCGAACCGATTACAACATAATCGTAAACGTTTAAAACACGCAATATAATAAGGCGCTAAGAGTTGTCTGCCTTTGCCAAAAACAGCTAAAAATCAGTTCAGGGTAAAACCACCCGGAATCCTTGTTGACACTCTTGATACCCAAACAGCTAACAAAAAAGCTGTAAATACCTTGCATAGCAACTAAGTTATTTGTTTACAAAAAAAAAGCCAATATATTTTCAGGAATTTGATGTTATGTTATGTTATTATTAAACTCAAACTCACAATGTGTGTGCACTTTATTTGAAAGTTTGACTGTTTGTGTAATTTTAGTTTAATTATATAAACAAAGATCTAAAAGGTAATAAATTCGTTACGCGTTTTTTTGACATGCGTACGGAAATGTGTGTATGTATGTATGTATGTATGTATGTATGTATGTATGTATATGTATATACATACATACATACATACATACATACATACATACATATATATATATATATATATATATATATATATACACATACTGTCATACATACACATTCACACACTCGCACACACACGCATACAAATACACACACACACACATACACACACACACACACACACACACGTATGTATGTATGTATATATGTATATATAAATATATATACATACATACATACATACACACACACGCACGCACACATGCGCATACAAACACACACACACACACACGCGCGCACACACACACATACACACACACACACAAACATGCATACTTACATACATACATACATATTTATTTATTATTATTCATTTTAGTGATACACATGTGTAACGACGAGGCTGTCAGTGGTGTTCAAGGACTATTCCTCGACGCGTTCGTATCTGCCAACAAACCAGTCAATTGCACGTGTTCGCTTATGACAAGACAAGACCTTCAGATTGGTATAAACCCTGTTACACTTCCAGACAAAAACTGTACATCAACAGTGTACATATCATCACAACGGCCAGTTGCTTATAATTGTAAGCCTATTACAACTATTCCAATGTATCGGCGGAATCTTGACAATACAGGATTTCTAATTAAACTGACGACGATAGCTGGACACGAGAATATTACGTACTGCATCAGTTTAAACATCACGGGTGGTCAAGGTAAAGACGTTTTGTTTTAATTCATTGACGCATTTCATGTCCCTTCAATTACTGTTCCGGTCCTTTCATGTACACCAATGGTGGGGGTTTTGTTGTTGTTGTTTTTTGGTGTGTTTTATTTATTTTTATTTTTTATTTATTTTGGGGGGGGTCCTTTTATTTATTTATTTATGTTTTTTATTTTTATATTTTTATATTTAAAAAAAAAAATGTATTATTATTATTATTATTTATTTTTTTGTAAATAAATTTGATAGGTTTATGTTTATGTATATTTTATCCATATTTTAATCATTATTTTATATTTTTAATAAAATAAAAAATTTTTATGTAATTTAATAGGGCAGGTGTCTGGTCTGTGCCTTTGGTAGTGGCTTGGTTAATATTACCTCGTCTACTGCCCTAGGTATTATAAATTAAAGTGTTCACCGCGTCTTCTAAATAACGTAATCGTGTTGTTTTGGAGGACAACTGAGGAGTCGCCTATTTTTCCATGGATCGGCCGGGTTCACCTCTCTCCTTCTGGCAGGCTTGGTACTTAAAATGAAATATTAAATTAATCATCGCTGGATGTTTTGCGCCACTCTCCTAGTGGCACCAGCGATTAAACTCTTATAACCCTTTGGCGTCACTCTTCAAGTGACGCCGGTTTGGGAAGTTATAATAACTTCCTAAACAACTAGTAAGCTGCCAGGATTGGACTGAACTGCGGTTGGACACGGTGGGGGGTGGGGGTGATGGGATGCCGGGAGTTAGGGCATTCTTTGGGGCTATATGCGTAGGCGGTTCGGCCTTAGGTTTTGTGTAGGGCCAGCCTCCCCTCCCTCCCGACCCTCACCTGGTCAAACCAATGTTTAAAATATGATTGGCAGCCCCTTTCCTCTTAACCTCCCATGGGCTTAATGAATATTGGTTAATAATTATTAATAATTTTAGACCAGCCCATCTAAATTTGCGCCGAAAATATATTATATTAATAATTTATATAGGTTAGGAATGTTGATATTTTTCTTTAAGGGCGCAGCCAAAACTTTTTAACTCCAACTCTCCCCTTTTTATACTTTTGGCGTTAATATTCAAAATTTCCCCTATTTGTTAGGTTATCCCTGTCCCGAGTCAGACACCCGATCCTATCGGAGGCCGGAGTCCGGATAGGCGCGTTCGAAACCCTAGTGGTATATGGACACGTTAAACCAGTTACTAAGCTAAGCTAAGCTTTTTACGGCCCTGTGTACACATTGTCGGCGACAAATCTAAAGTAGTGTCGGAAACAGAATAAAAATAATTTTCATCGATTATGTCTTTCATATTAAACTGAAAAGTAAATATTTTGTAAATATCAATTTAATGATACTCTACCTAATTTAGCATTTACTTGTTTAGGGTCTCATTGATGTACAAGGTGGTGTTTACTCTTGGAACTAAAAGAAAGATGTCAGTAAACAGGTGATTTGTGCACTTTATTGGAACAGACTATAACACACTTTGATCGACATGTGTCAATTGCATTGCTGTTGCAATATGTGAAGGACCGTCTCTGATGACGGTTTACCCCTATCCCTCTCCAAAATAAAAACACCAAACAGTGTCGCACGAGGGCGCTGAAATCAGTACTTTGTATGGCCACCAGCAGCAGCAGTCACTGCGCAACATCTCCTTGACATAGACTGAATGAGTCTCTGAATCCGGACACGTGGAATCCTAGCCCATTCTTCCTGCAGTGCATATGACAGTTGCGGAAGCGTTTGAGGCTCCGGGTCACGCTGACGTACGCGTCTGTCCAGTTCGTCCCATAGATGTTCAATGTAGTTGAGATATGGCGATCTTGATAGCCATGGCAGCACATTAATGTTCTCATTCTGTAGGAAATCTATTGCTACACGTGTCGTATGCGGTCTGGCATTGTCCTGCTGAAAGAGTTCTTTAGGTCATCCTGGAAGCGTACAGCTGTCAGGTTGCCTTGTACGAACACAAGTTCACTTCTGCCGGTGTATAAGATGACTCCCCACATCATGACACTCCCTCCACCGAATCTGTCAACTTGGACAACGCAGTTGTTGGCAAAACGTTTATTGCGGCGTCTGTAAGCACATTGTCGTCCAAGTTCCACCCCTGTACATTCGTGCACCAGCGAACACGTAAATGTCGATGTTGACGTCGCAGGATTGGGCCAACATACGGTCTCCTAGCCCGTAAACCAGCTTCTCGAAGTCGGTTCCGAATGGTTTGTGCAGACACCCTTCTCAAACCAGGTATGCGTCCAGCAGTGTTCGTTACTGTCGCAGTTCGGTGACGCAAATGCAGAACCCGGATGTAGCGATCTTGTGCTGCAGTTGTTATGCGAGGTCTTCCACTTCTGGGCAGGTCGGCAGCTGATTAAAACTGCTGGTACCTGTCCCAGAGACGTGAATGGTGCTCTGACGGACGTTCATGTGGCGTGCGACTGCTGACTGCGATTTACCTAACTGGAGGCGGCCTATTGCAATGTTTCGATTTGGCAGGATTAGTCTTGGCATCTTGTAACTCGTCTACGTCGAAATGGAAATGAGGCATCATTGCGAGCATTGCAGCTTTACATACCTATCACTACCTCAATCTTTTCCCCGAATTGCACGTGCATTCGCCAACATCGGACCATTTTACGCCGATTTCCTGCAATTGTCGCACAACGTGCGTTAAATTTGTTTTAGGGTGCATTTGGGCATGCTGTCCCATTCCAGAAACACTTTCCATCTTTCCCCATCACCTATTCGTTTCTTTTAGAGTATATATATATATATAATTTTGTAACTGTATGTACTATATTGGGTTGTTTTCTTGGTTTGTCTTTTAGATACTTTAAGCGAACAGTTCCTCATAACTCAGTATAGAGTGGGCCATTACAATTTTAGTATTTATATGGCTTGTAGGCCTATTTATATTGTGAATTTAATCTTGTAATGAATTATATGTGTGTCCGTCTGATAAAGTTCCGTCACGGCTTACTAAACTTTCTTATGGCCTGTGTTTCTTATACGCAGGTGTTTAAGCATTGTAAATGTATATAGGTACACGCGTGTGAGACATAGCCATGTGTATAAGCATTGTAAATGTATATAGGTACACGCGTGTGAGACATATACAGGTGTTTAAGCATTGTAAATGTATATAGGTACACGCGTGTGAGACATAGGCAGGTGTTTAATCACTGTAAATGTATATAGGTACACGCGTGTGAGACATAGGCATGTGTTTAAGCACTGTAAATGTATATAGGTACACGCGTGTGAGACATAGACAGGTATTTAAGCACTGTAACTGTATATAGGTACACGCCTGTGAGACATAGACATGTGTTTAAGCATTGTAAATGTATATAGGTACACACCTGTGAGACATAGACAGGTGTTTAAACACTAAATGTATATAGGTACACGCGTGAGACATAGACATGTGTTTAAGCATTGTAAATGTCTATAGGTACACGCGTGTGAGACATAGACATGTGTTTAAGCATTGTAAATGTATATAGGTACACGAGTGTGAGACATAGACAGGTGTTTAAGCATTGTAAATGTATATAGGTCCACGCGTGAGACATAGACAGGTGTTTAAGCACTGTAAATGTATATAGGTACACGCGTGGTTGACATAGACATGTGTTTAAGCACTGTAAATGTATATAGGTACACGCGTGTGAGACATAGACAGGTGTTTAAGCACTGTAAATGTATATAGGTACACGCGTGTGAGACATAGACAGGTGTTTAAGCACTGTAAATGTATATAGGTACACGCGTGTGAGACATAGACAGGTGTTTAAGCATTGTAAATGCCTATAGGTGCACGCGTGGTTCACATAAACAGGTGTTTAAGCATTGTAAATGCATATAGGTACACGCGTGAGACATAGACAGGTGTTTAAGCACTGTAAATGTATATATGTACACGCGTGGTTGACATAGACATGTGTTTAAGCACTGTAAATGTATATAGGTACACGCGTGTGAGACATAGACAGGTGTTTAAGCACTGTAAATGTATATAGGTACACGCGTGTGAGACATAGACAGGTGTTTAAGTATTGTGTGACGGAACATGCTCTTAATTTTGTTTTCGCCTGTGGCGATATTAATTGTGTTAGAGGGCCGTGTGCAGTTCCAATATGCACTTAGCTCAGGTGGGCACTTTGTTACGTAATACCTTCGCGCGACCGTGCATCCCAATATGCACTTAGTCCAGATGTGGAGGCCATGTAGCCAGTAGTTACGTAATACCTCTACGAGTGCGGTTTCGACGACCGTGATTTTGGCGACTAGGTGTCAGTAAGTCTGGCGATCTAAGAAAAATATGCCGGCGTGGTCGCTGTGGAAATATGGCTTGATAGGGGGAGGACAGCGTTGTACCCCCAGGCAATATTCGGTTTTATGATAAATAGCTAGGGTTTAGAGATATCGGGGGAGAAACATATTGGAAGGCACTCAGGGAACGTTAGTCCGTTTGGACTTGGTAAATATCATTTCTGCTCTGTTGTATAACCTTGATGTGATTGATGTGACTTTAAATATTTTAATACTGTATTATACCAATATTATTTAGACGGTGCTGCCGGTCATCTGACGCAGTATACTGTAGGCTCACTGTTCTAAATAATTATTAAGGCTTAGCCAGTCATCCTAGAGGACCTAGGTAAACTGTAGGTTATTGTCTTATTGTGATAGGTACCAGTATTAATTCTGTGTTACAAGGTTACTGAATGAGTAGTTAAGGGTTAATTAAAAATTGTAATTCCTTTATTAATTAAGTTCCCCTGGAAGCGTTTCTCAATTATGTCACGTGTGGGTGTTGTGGCACGGTGAAGTGATTAGCATATTGTGTAAACTAGACACCTAGAGATTAACTAATTAAGTGATCAGTTCTGGGTTGTTATTATTTGTTGTTGTTAATTAACTACTGCGGCAGTACATTTGTCAGCGTAGGTTAATACAGATTCCAAAGTGTATTGTGTTTTTGTTGTGTTTTCTAGTGAACTAAACGTGCTATAATTATATATACTTTATATAAGATCTTATCTCTGTTCATACCTAGAGACGAGCCACGCGGGTATATACTGCCCGATACAGAGAGATCTAATAGATATACAGTTAGGAGAGATATTTGGATAATCGTGTTTCATTCAGTTACGGGTATTATAGGATCCCCGTGTCATATTGTAAATGTATATAGGTACACACGTGTAAAACAGGCTTTATAAATTCGGCCTGATCATGTCTTGCTATTTGTTTCCGTATCATCATTTTGTTTTTCGCATCTGTAGGTTCGTTGAATCTTCAGTGTTATTCGCCATACGGTAAGTCGATGTCGAGCCCAACCCAGTCAGACGATAAAACCACCGTACAGAGATCCACAACACAGAGTTCATCACGAACAGAATCAACCATGTCAGAGAAAGCAGATACAAGTTCTCCATTAACAGAGCCGGATAAGTCCGAGATATCAGATACGACAGTTCCTGTAGAGAAGACGAACATACACACAGACCCGAAAGCTTTCCCAGGTACTAAATAGTCTTCTAGTCCACCTAAACAACAAGATTCAAAGGTAAATCATCACAATAAGCCAAATCCAATAACAACAACAACAACAACAACAACAACAATAATAATATAGTTGTTCTTTTTGTTGATAAAATCTTCTTTATTATTATTATTTATTAGATAATATGTACTTTTAAATATAGTCTTCAAAAAAGTAGGGGAACTCTAATAAGAATTTACAATGGCCAACATTGTAAGGTATATTAGCTGTGGGGAATGGTTATATGATAATAATGAGTTAATTGGGCAAACATTAAAACCGGTAGTTCAGTATTACAGTAGGTTTTATGACCAGCAAAGATCTTGAAAGACGATTGGGGTCAGAAGTGCAATTTGAAAGTTGACGTTTTGTTATCAGTAAATTGCAAATGCAAACAATAAAAATTACTAAAAACAAAACAATAACAACTGTATGATCAACAGAATGAAAACGATTGACAGAAATAATGTTCCACAGTGATTAATCGACCTTCCTGGAAATTGGTAAAATCGAGAAAGAAAGAAATGTTTTTATTTAACGACGCACTCAACACATTTTATTTACGGTTATGTTGCGTCAGACATATGGTTAAGGACCACACAGATATTGAGAGAGGAAAACCGCTGTTGTCACTTCATGGGCTCTTTTCGATTAGCAGCAAGGGATCTTTTATATTCACCATCCCACAGACAGGCTAGTACATGCCAAGACCTTTGATATACCAGTCGTGGTGCACTGGCTGCAACGAGAAATATCCCAATGGGCCCACCGACGGGGATCGATCCCAGACCGACCGCGCATCGAGCGAGCGCTTTAGCACTGGGCTACGTCCCGCCCCTTAAAACCGAGAATGACATCCCACGCACGTGTACGGGGCAACTGCGTGATGCACGTGCAAACTATGGAATGTGTTTCGTGTGTTGATAAACAGACTTGAACGTTCTTTACTAGGATGTTTGTGATCAAAACGTATGTTCAGTCTAATAGTTGATATTAACATTAATATTTCAGTTTCCCCTACTTTTTTTTAAAGAGTATATTATTTTGTGACAACCTTTATTTGGATACGTATATTCTTTTCTAATAATGAAACATATGAGACTTGAGTCGGTTAATAAATCAATTTGTTTTTCTTGTAGTTGCGGCTGCTGTAGGTGGTGCCGTTTGTGCAGTTCTAATAGTCGCCGTAGTGGTTGTTGTGATTATCATTTATATAAGGTAACTGACACCCCCAGTTTAGATGTGCAGTTAATACGTTACATGAAATATTCCGCTGTTAATTATTGACTGTGTCGTGTATTTGAGGTCATCGGCTTACGGGGTTCGAACCACGGCACCGGCACCAATCCAGGGCGATAGTTAACGGTTCAGTGTAGAGGTGTAAGGCCATTCTCTCACTAACGACTATCAATTTACCCACTGTCCTGGACACACCATCCAAATAGTTGAGGTGTGTGCCCAGGAGAACGTGCATGGACATAACCAGGGAAGTAACTTGAACTTGAAATGATATATATATATATATATATATATATATCTATATCACTCTCTGTCTCCCACTCTCTCTCTCTCTCTCTCTCTCTCTCTCTCTCTCTCTATATATATATATATATATATATATATATATATATATATATATATATATATATTTTTTTTTTTTTTTTTTTTTTTTTTTTTTTTTTTTTTTTTTTAAATGTTGTTGTATTTCATTGGTAATCATCGGTAATGTATCCTTGACATTTGTTTTGAGAGTTTGGACTCCTTGATACACGTTTATACTGCGTTTGGTTTCAACTGCTTCTGGTAATGACAGTGATGATGACAATGCTGATGATAATGAGTTTAATAATGACGATGGTGGAACTGCTTCTGGAAATGACAGTGACGATGACGATGCTGATGATAATAATAGTAATGATGCTGATTATGATGATGTAACTTTAATGTTTTATATTTTCCAGGAAGAAACGAACAAAAGGCAAACAAAACACCGGTGATGATGACGGTGGTGATTACGTCATTAGAGATGTTAACCCTAACAATGCTGATACGAATCTTAACCCTTCCGTCGCTACTACCAATGTTAACCGTTATAATACTAACGACAATACTGGCAACACTTATGAACATCTACAACATAATGTTGTACAGTATGTTAACACGCCGTCGAGTGTTGACGGAGACCACGTGTACCTCCACGTCAATGAACCAACACAGGCACAGATCTCATATCAAGATTATTATAACACCGCCAACCTGACTGGATCAAACAGTTTAGGACGGAGACCACGTGAACCTCCACGTCAATGAACCAACACAGTCACAGATCTCAGATGAAGATTATTATAACACCGCCAACCTGACTGGATCAAACAGTTTAGGACGGAGACCACGTGTACCTCCACGTCAATGAACCAACACAGTCACAGATCTCAGATGAAGATTATTATAACACCGCCAACCTGACTGGATCAACAGTTTAGGACGGAGACCACGTGTACCTCCACGTCAATGAACCAACACAGTCACAGATCTCAGATGAAGATTATTATAACACCGCCAACCTGACTGGATCAAACAGTTTAGGACGGAGACCACGTGTACCTCCACGTCAATGAACCAACACAGTCACAGATCTCAGATGAAGATTATTATAACACCGCCAACCTGACTGGATCAAACAGTTTAGGACGGAGACCACGTGAACCTCCACGTCAATGAACCAACACAGTCACAGATCTCATATCAAGATTATTATAACACTGCCAACCTGACTGGGTCAAACAGTTTAGATTCACACGAGTAGATATATGTTAGACTTCATTCATGGTAAGGGGCGGGATGTAGCTCAGTGATAAAACGCGATCGGTCTAGGATCGATCCCTGTCGTAAGACTCATTGGGCTATTTCTTGTTGTAACAAAAGCCGTGGTATGTACTATCCTGTCTGGGATCATACATATAAAAGATCCTGTTCTGTTAATCGAAAAGAGTAACCAATGGCATCGCGGCAGCGGGATTCCTGTCATCCGTATGACTCTTAACCATATGGCTGACGTAATGTAATAAATGTGAATGATTTTCTAACAAATATACACGTTTAATTTATTGTTTGTTGTTTTATTATTTTTTAGAAGTGGTTTCCTTAAAGGCGCATACCCTAGTTTTAGGCCGTGAAAAGAGACACTGAGCTTAGTTAATCTACAAAACTGTAACACAAATTTTAATAAGGATATAACAGAGCGAAGCTAAAGTCTATGACGTTTAAACAGAGAAATACCATCAAAAATAACTAGAGCTTGTCTCAATAACCATTACTTCTCAGACGAATGAGTGTTTTAGAATTATACAAAATGCATTTTAGGGGTATTGCGAAAAATTAGATGACCAGAACCAATATAGGTATACAAAAAGTAATATTCTAAAGAATGAAATTTAAGTACTTCTAATTTAAATTATTAAAAAAAAACTGCGTTAATACTAAAAACTACGTCTTAGTGTTTAAAAACTAGTCTGTCACGTCAAGAGAAGGAACAGAACGTTTGTGTTTGAGAATTACCTTAATGAAACAAATCTTAGCGTAGCGTTACGATAGTCTGTATAATGGATTTAGTAATGTATAGCAATAGCTGGATAGTATATAGAATAACAGACAGGATACCATTTTTAAGACCCTTGTGATAGAATAATAGACATGATATCAGTGTTACGTCCCTTGTGACATAATCTTCATCTGTCAGTTTGGCAATTGAAAATTACTGTACACGAAACAAGAATTTCTGTTTTTTAACATAAAACACGTTACAAAAGGAGACGGAATTATAACACGTCACATAGATTTACCTTTATAATGAATTGATTAATAGCTTTCTTTCGAAACGACTACTATTATGATAATTATTAAGTGTCATCTGAATTGTTTTCCACAAGAGTCCATCCGCTTATGATGGTAAAGAAATTAAAATGTTAGGAACAAACAATTATCGAATATAATATACATGTATATAAAGGTACAATGTATGGTTTAAAAAGTGTTGATAAGTTAGATATAACACAGATGACTACTTAAAACGTCTTGCTGCGATTTCCCAAAATGAAGGTTTGTACATGCACGCGAACACACACACACACACACACACACGTGTCGACAAAGGGAAGTATTGAAGTTTGTATGTATGGATATTAATACTCACACCAAAAAGATCAGTAACACACCCCGCCCCCCAAATTAAAAACAAAATACCAAACACAGGGGAAAATTTCGCCACTACGAACTAACGATGTGTTGCTCATTCGTATATACCATGGTACAGACGGTAATCACCCACAGATCGCACTGACTGTATCAAGACACTGAATAGCTAGTCGTGGTATGTTTGTAGCGACAGTATCTTCTAGCCTTCATTTTGTATGTGAGGCTATGGCTAGAGTGCACTCTATGTTAACAGTAACTGTTTGTCAATGTGTTTCACTGTGTCTCAAGTACAGACACTTTCCGAAATGTGATGCCATAGACCTTTAGTCTGAATCTTTGTTAGGTTTAATCATGGGCACTAAACTTGTATGTTACGTGTCTAGGCACATACGTCATACGAGAACCCGACGCGCCTCTATCGTAAAACGACTGACAGCCGTGGTGTTCGGTTGTCGGTTTGTCGGTTTCTTCTTGCTGTATCTGTACTTGTCGGAAACGTATAAATTTAATGTCGACAGTGACCTTCGAAATAATAACTTAAGGAGCTATATGCATACTAGTAGAGTACTTAACGATGCTTTGGTCGTTTTCATATTAGACACAACACGGCTAGAGGACACTCGAGCTAGGCCGTTTAGTGGAACAGGTCATTCGTTGTTGTTGTTTTATGTCATAGGGGAACATTTTATACTACATGTATATTCAAATGAAATCTTTAATCTAGTTTAGCTGTGGATATACGATTCAATTAATCGCTGTATATTGGCGTCACTTGTATTTATGCAATAACTTAGTATGTAGTTAATTAGTGGATAGCAATCAGTCGGGAAACTAAATTACACCAGTTAAGAACACTCCGACTTTTAATTGTTGCCGCCAGCTTACCAGCTAAGGACTACAGCTCATGGCAAGACTTTCTTTACACACGGGCCGTTACACATCGGCATAGGAGGAATATGTAGATAAACATTTCGTTCTATACACATGACAACCTGGTTGACAGTAAATACATTAATTATAATACATACACAAACCCACACACTAAAACATACAAACATGCATATCAATATATTATGTAATAATACAAATAATACAGATATACGGGTATCGAAGTTCTTAAAAACGAATAGATTGTTAAACGTGGCGGTGACGAGTCAGCAAACATATGTATCTTATAAATATTATTTGTTCTTTGCATGAAAAAAATATACACCCAGAAAGACCGAAGGGGAGACCTATGGAGGACAGCTCTGCTGTCATTTCCTCTTCTTTTTTCTTTTTCATTTTTTGAGGGGAGGGGTTGGGGTGGGTGGATGGGTGGGTGGTGGTGTCTCAGTCGCAATGCCAACTCTATCGTTCACCTTAGAGCTCAGACTTATATATTACCTGTATCACCATGTTGTTAACTTGTTAATCATGTTTCATGTTGGAAAGTTAAATAAGAAAGTACATTACCAACTTGAGACTTCTGATCATTCATTTAGCATTCGTCATACAGAAATAAGAAAATAAAACAAAACTACTCTGTGCTATTTGTTTAAACTTATTTTCGTGTTTTTATCCACTTATGGTTCAAGCACGCTGTCTTGGACACACACCTCAGTTATCTGGGTTGTCTGTTCAGGACAGCAGTTAGTGAGAAGCGTGTAGTGGCCTTACAACAAGTCGTTAAACTCTCTCTATCTCTCTCTCGCTCTCTCTCTCGCTCTCTCTCTCTCTCTCTCTCTCTGTCTGCGTACTCAGTACCTGTCAGGCTTATGTCTGATGGCTTAACCCCAAAACCACCAAGGCCGGCTATTAACTGTACTATTTTACTACTTCTCATTTACATATGAAAGATATGTAACATCGAGCCTTCTCAGTATCGTTATTCTTCCTGATTGCGGCATGCGCTGGTGCTACCCTCTACACTACCCTACAACATGTATCTATCGTTCACTATGCCATACATTTTCTGTTCTTCACACGCAACACTGCCAATGCAGGTTGCTCAGCTGGTTTCTATTTTTGTCCCATATGCACACTCGAATAATACTCGGGTAGGTCACATTATTGGTAACGCAGGTATTCTTTAGGTATTTACTTCCTGATTTAGATACTCAGTACAGTTGACTAGAGATCGGCATGTTATGCACAATGTTGTCAGGTTCATAGTCAGCACGCGAAGAGTCGTCTACAACTGAAAGTATGAGAGAGGAATACTTTAGAGTTAGTGGACATAACGAAAAATAAGAGGAAACCAGAAAGAGAAAACCAGAAATGTGTGTAAGTTTGGCTCAGAGAGAGAGAGAGAGAGAGAGAGAGAGAGAGAGAGAGAGAGAGAGAGAGAGAGAGAGAGCGAGAGAGAGAGAGCGAGAACGAGAGAGAGAGAGAAAGAGAGAGGGTCGACAGGTCAGTTAAAAAAAAGGAAAAACACAGACTGTTACGATCTCACCGTTTCATAATACCTAGTTGCACTGAAGCGCTCTTAAACTACTTAAAAGGTAACAACACTGCTGAATTACAGGTGAACAATGGCGAAAGCACATGTCCTACTGAGCCGGGAGACGTACAACAGTCCATTGAGGAGGAACAACACACCGACTCGGATGAGTGATTCTACATCTATTAAGAGTGTATGTGAAGACCGTACTATTGAAACTGCTTCGTCGTCAGAGAAACAGCCATGCATGTCGAATGATGGTGATACATCTAATAAAAATTATACGAGCTTATCAGACCAGTCAAACAGCAATTCACTGCTATCTTTACAAACGGTTATACTACAAGGTGTTCCCAGTGCAAGACTAATCGGAAAATTAATGGCTTTGTGGATTTTTCTAAAGGATCAGTTCGAAAAGGGAACATTACTCTGGGACGATAATGGTGAACTACTTGATAAAGATGGACACGCTCACGTGGGATCCAATATACCAATGATGATACGCTATGCTGTGTGGGGGACTGATTCTACAAAACAACCCGCGGGCTATGAACATTTCATTAATAAACTGAAAGAGTTAAATGTACCCCAGAAACTCTTGGTATTGACACAGAAAGTTAATGGTAAACAAAGAAAACAAACACAGACAGTTGTATATAATAACATTCTGTACACAATCAAAAACAAAAAATAGCCTTAGTACCTTCAGATAACGAAAGATATATTTTAGATGATGGTATCACATCGGTGCCATATGGTTATAATTCGTGATCACATTTTTCTTAACACTTATATGAACGAAGAGGAAGAAGAAAGGTTTCATACTGTGTAAGCTATTGTTAAACATATATTTCATCCAGTAGAAAGAAAGAAAGAAAAGATATACTTTACTTAACGACGCACTCAACACATTTTATTTGCGGTTATATGATGTCAAACATGGTTATAGACCACACAGATAATGAGAGAGGAAACCCGCTGTCGCGACTTCATGGGCTACTCTTTTCGATTAGCAGCAACGGATCTTTTATATGCATCATCTCACAGACAGGGTAGTACATACCACGGCATTTGATATACCAGTCGTGGTGCACTGACTGGAACGAGAAATGGCCCCACCAACGGGAATCGATCCCAGACCGACCGTGCGTCGAGCGTGCGCTGTAGCACTGGGCTACGTCCTGCCCTCATCCAGTAGAAGACATGTTAGAAATATGTTGTTAAAATATGTTAAATATTAAACTAGTATTTACTCCATTACAGGATGGAAGCCCAATTCTACTATTTTGACATGTTAGAAATATGTTGTTAGAATATGTTAAATATTAAACTAGTAAATTTTGAACTTAAGCCAATGGGGTAGGGGACTTTATACTTTTATTTTAAATGCGCCGTTTCTAATAAAATTAATAAATCTAAATTATATATTTATAAAATTTTGATCGCCATTTTTGATCGGGCGTTTCTAAATATAGAATACTACTATATAAAATTCTCTATTAGCCCTAGGCCACAGAAAGTTTGTTTAGTGGGGGGACAGAGTGTTGTAAGGGGCACCAATTATATCGGGAACTTCAGTGTGGCCGAAACAGGGGGGGGGGGCGAGGGGGGGCGGCAGTCCCCCGGACAAACCTAACTCCCCCTACGGCCGAAACCGCCTACGGCTATGGCCCTAACCTACTTCTGGTGGCATACCCCCCCCCCCCACACACGACCCCTCCCAGCCAACCCAACCGTCGTGCCCTCCATTCTCGGTGCTCCTCAAGTTAGGATTTGCGGCTGGATCACTGGGAGAGTGTTCCATGTCCGCTGATGATTGGCAAGGTACAGGAAAGTTTGCGTCTGGTGAGTCTGGCAAAGTGAAAAACGTATTCGGATGATCCTGAAGTCAAGAGGCGCCTCTCCGTTGACCACGAGAAACTGAAGGTTATGACATTCACCAGACGATGTGACCCTTTAATTTAGAATACTAGAGGGTGGAGACGGGGTATAGTACCAGGTTCCATCAACTAGGATAGGAGAAGCGCACCGCCCTTTTGAGTTCCGGCTTCTTTTTATTACAAATAAGTTAAAAACATGTATAAAATAAATTAAAACAAATTAAAACGAGCACGCTAGTAACCTAACAAATTTTTAAAAAATAGAACCAAACTAAGAATTGAAATAATTTATACAATATATTTGGTCGGCGAGAAGGGGGGTTGCTACTGCCAGATAACATTCCCCCAACCATCAGCCCGAAGCAATAAAACATTCATCCATCACCATTCATAAAACAAATTTACACACATTATTAAAAAAAATTATGTTACAATTAAATTATCAATATAAAATATATTAAAAATATAAAAGATTATGGTTAAAAAACCGGTACATTGTAAAATTAAATAATTGCCACGAATCCGGAGCCCACCAGGCGCGACACTGCACACGGAAGAGAGGATTGAGAAGCGGAGCCTATGGGCGCGGCAACGTCCTTCCAACTCCATGAGGGAAGGGAGGCAACTACTAATACTAATGTTATTGCTGCACCCACAGATTATTAAGAAAATTATTAAACAGATATTAATTTTAGATTGGTATACAAAGGCGACCACCAACCTGTCAATTATCATTTTATGCTCCTTAGGTGGATTCAAAATATTAAACGCATTAAACTTTAAATTAATCTTATTTAAATAATTAATCAAATTCAGTCTGATTTTAGAATGTTTGGTACACTCAATCAAAAAATTATTTACGTTTTCTATTTTATGGCATACCAAACAATTAGGTGAACTTATTTTCTTAATTTTAAATTTAGTATCATTAAGTGCGTAGTCTTGCTATGAATTTAGTGGCTTTAACATTAAATGAAACCGGACCAGGAGTGGTCGCCTTTGGTTTAATATGTGCGCTCTGGTTCTGTGGTCCCATTCGGTCTGCCACAGACGCCCAAAGTGTGGCTCAGCTATTGAATTTATTTCGTTATAATTACGTTCCACTGGCACACCGACCACGAGGTCCTGCAAACTCCTTTTAGCGTTCGCATCAGCCAACTCATTACCGGCTATTCCAATGTGCGCCGGAACCCATTCCATGATGAGTTCAATTCCTTTACCTACAACATTGTTATAAGTTTTAGAAATTTGGTGAATAATTTTCGGCCTAACACTATGGGCGCCACGGATTGCCTGCAGGGCACTAAGACTATCAGAGAACAAGACATATCTGTTAGGGCTATTATTAATATGATAACATTCGACCCACTTCAGGGAATACAGTATGGCCATAAGTTTGGTGGTATAAACTGAAATATTGTCCGACAGCCTAGCCCTAATGGCTATAGGATGTTTGAAGTTAGCATTTTTGATTATAAAGGCCATTCCTGTTTTTTCAGTGCCTGGGTCCTTCGACCCGTCTGTATAGATCTGAATTACATCCGGGTAGAATTCCCCAACCACTGCCTGGAAAATTACTTTCTTAAAAGTGATGTTATCTGTTTTAATAATCTCTTCCCTGAGGTGGTAATGAACTTGTAGGGTGCCGGCCCGCCATGGGAGGGCGGAATCAATTTCCATCCTACTCAAGGGAAGACCAACTATCCCAAAGTCATTCGCGAATTTATTCAAATATGAAACTACAGACATGTCCCTATCTCTGTTAATATTCTTAATTAGTATAGGTTTAAGTTGGTTGACAGGAGAATCAGGTACCAAACTGCGAATTTTATTAATATATCTTAAACCTTGCCGGATTCTCATAAGGGCCAAAGGCATAACACCCAGCTCAACCATTACACTATCATATGGCGTACAGATAGTGCCCCCAACAATAATTTTGAGAGCCCTACCATATACGCTATCAAGTTTCTTGAGTTGGATTTGGCTGGCGCAGCCAAAGGCCTGCGCCCCATACTGCAGCCTTGACACAATGAAGGCCTCGAAGATCATGAGCAATGTTTTACGGTCTGCACCCCATGGTGTGCCTGATAATACCCACAATAAATTAAGGTATATAGTGCAATTACCAGTCACCTCAGCAATGTGCTCCCCAAAACTAAGATTGTGATCGAAGATTACCCCTAGAAATTTGACATTGCACATGATTAATTATAACTTCATTAAACTTTAGTTTCAAATCACAAATTGATTTAAACTGTCTTTTCGTATGAAAAATTATACTTTTAGTTTTTGCATTGGAAATGGTAACACCCCAAACTCTGGACCAAAGGGCTAGATTATTAACATCCACCTGGAGATCTTTTTGAAGGTCCTCATAATCGTTTGCGATTCTCCAGATTGCTGTATCGTCTGCACAGAGACCGATACTTAAATTAGTCTTAGTACTTTCATTTTTTGTGATAAGCACCTCTGCCAAATCATTAATAAAAATTGCAAAAAGGGTAGGTGCTATCACCGAGCCTTGTGGGATACCATTTTCTAGTGTCAAAATGGGGGAGAAATAGCCATTAACATTAACTGCAAATATTCTCTGCATTAAAAATTTTGATATAAATATGAACATTGCACCTTTTACCCCTATTCTGTAAGCTTTCATCAACAAACCACGTCGCCAGACCATGTCATACGCCTTTTCAATATCTACAAACACTCCACCCACTGTGTGTCCATTCCGCATGGCATCTTTAACCTCGGTTTGAAGACGAACAATATTGTCGGTGGTGGAGTGATGTTTTCTAAAACCACTCTAGAAGGTAGACAATAAACTATTTACCTCCAGAAAGTGGACAAGGCGGTTGTTAACCATGCATTCCATGGTCTTGCAAACGCTGGATGTTAACGAAATCGGTCTATAATTAGTAGGGAGGGAGAGGTCCTTACCCACTTTAGGGAGCGCAAACACTTCCGCCTACTTCCACCCCATTGGAAGGTACCCCTCGCTCCATATCAAATTAAATAATTCCAGGAACAGCTCTAGTGTTTTGGTGGGCATATTTTTCAGAAAAATATAACTAAAATTATCACGGCCAGGAGCCGTGGCCTTTCGGCCACCAAAAGCACTGAACAGTTCCTGCAATGTAAATGGTGCATTATACGGTAGGTCATCCTTCTTGAGGGATCGGACTAGATTTTTCAATTTTAATTTTCCTACCTTGAAATTCTTTATTGTAATTATTAGTAGCGGAATTGTTCCTAAAAGCAGCTCCTAAAACACTAGCTTTATCCTGATTAGTTTTACATGTTTTATTATGTTTAAGTATTGTTTTAATACTAGATGGTTTCCCTTTCACCCTTTTGATCTTCGACCACACTTCTCTATCCTTTGAGTTCCCGTTTAGGGAGCCACAAAACTGAGTCCATGAGGTTTGTTTAGCTTTATTAATACTGAGTTTCAGCTTATATTTACTATCTTTAAAATTTTTAACATTGTTTGTTAAGGTTAGATAACTCTTCAGTCCACCAAGGGACTGGGTTATAATTATTTTTAGTAGAGTAAAAAGGGATAGTCTGTTTAGCAATGTCAATAATAGCTGCTACTAAATTTTTATTAAATTTATCTATGTTGCAATCTCTTATTTGCTCATGATCTAACTTGGCACACAAGTATCCAAACCGGGACCAATCGGCTCTATTAAAATTCCATTTAAGTTTATATTTAGTTTTATTTATCCAGAGATCAGAGATATTGTATTTAGTTTTAATTGGTAGGTGATCGCTACCTAAGTCATCAAGGACCTCCCACCCACAACCAGCCGCCATATTACTGGAGACCAATGTAATGTCAAGACAAGACCAGGTGTGGTAGGTGTCCGAGAGAAAAGTACTACTTCCGTCATTTAAACAGACTTGGTCTAACTTTTCGATAAAAGTATCAATAGTACGACTTTGAAGATTGGTAACCTTAGAGCCCCAGAGTTTATTTTTACTATTAAAATCCCCTAAAATAATTAAATTGTATTATAGTTACCAATCGGTGTCAAAAAATTATTAAGATTTAATTTAATACCGGAAGCAGCAGGATGAACATAATAATTAAATATATTATTATCCCCAGATTTAGCGTGAATGGACACCCCAACGACCTCGATACTTGGATGACCATTATCGGTCTTAATTTGAGAGTGGGAAATACTATTTTTGACAAAGGTAGCTACACCTCCCCTAATACTATTGTCATTCGTATAAAAGAGCCCAGTATATCCCGGAATTTTGTACTCAGTAAATAATTTAGTGCGTTTAATTTTATCTATAGTGTTTGCAATCCAGGACTCTTGAATGGCAATAATATCTATATTTTTATTTAATTCCAAATATTTTTTAAACTCAGGTCCATTCGATCGCAGGCCCTTGGCATTCCATTGAAAAATAACCAGGCTCCAATTGTCAACTTTCTTGCTATTAACATTATTGTTATTATTATAATTAATATTAATATTCTTTAAAACATCTTTATTATATGTAGACATAGTGGGGGACGGAACAGTACTAGTTGGTGGAAGAAACTATTAAAAGTTAATCCACACTAGCATTTTCTCGCGTCTCCGTAACTATTAGATCCCTGGCTTTATACCACGAGACACTACGGGTCTCAATGGCAGCATAATTAACTTTAATAGCCAGGTGATCATTCAGAACCCTGCACGCATCCCTAGACGCCACTATAATATCGTCCAGAATTTTTTTTTTATGTGGGGCTTTTGGAATCTCTCATGTTAGGAAAATGCCCGAAATAATCCTAACCAGATCGAGAGCTGTTATCGGCTGTACGAAATCTGATTTACTTGCCCCAGAGGTTTTAGGTTTGGTAGACTGAGAAGCCGAAATAACACTATGCGACTCAGTCTTTTTAGTCTGACCCTGCGCCAGTCGCCGAGGCGGGAAGGTGAGGCTCACCGACTTGGCTACCCGCAGGTCTTGAGGGAGGAACCCCATCCGCCATAAGGCGGTCCGCCCTCAAGACCGCCCTCCTGTAATCAGGGCACTCCTTGTAATGGGTGCAGTGATCCCCCGCTACAGTTCTCGCAAGAGACTGGTCTGGTGCACGGACTATCGGGGGTCCTCCTGGGGTGGGCGGCCCCATACCTAAAGCATACTGGGTGCTCCCGTGTGGACCTACATTTTTTCTGGGTATGGCCCCACCTCTGGCACCTGCAGGTGGAGCGTATTTCCCACCCCTTCACCCGGACGTTCTGCATAAGCCACTTGACACTGCTGTACGGCATGGTATGAATCTAGTGATAACGTTGCGCTTCGTGCACACGCTGAAAGCGTTCTGCATCGCGAACAATAGCCTCATGTGGTAATGAGTCCAACGCATCACTGCAATAGTCATCAATAGAATCATTTGGTTTATATATCAAACAACTGTGACGAATTTGAGAAGGATGGTTTATTTCACACCCTTTGCATCTGTCTTTTGTCATTTGATTTATGGCCGCTAGTAGCACTCTCAAATAAAAAGCAACCAGAATTGCTTCAAACAATGACCTCAATATGCTACTACTGCCGCTGCTGCGTTCACCAACAGGAGTTACTGTACACATAATAACCTTTATGTGCACCTCAGTACGTCCGTTGTTATTGTTGTTAGAGTACTGTGTCAGATTATGACGTGTTGCGCGTCACAGGCATCGTCTACGACGTCTAAATAAGGCTCGGTCTCGATAAAGAACTGTTCCCGTTCTACGCTGTTGAATTTCAAAATAGTAGAATTGGGCTTCCATCCTGTAATAGAGTAAATACTAGTTTAATATTTAACATATTCTAACAACATATTTCTAACATGTCAAAATAGTAGAATTGGGCTTCCATCCTGTAATAGAGTAAATACTAGTTTAATATTTAACATATTTTAACAACATATTTCTAACATGTCAAAATAGTATAATTGGGCTTCCATCCTGTAATGGAGTAAATACTAGTTTAATATTTAACATATTCTAACAACATATTTCTAACATGTCAAAATAGTAGAATTGGGCTTCCATCCTGTAATGGAGTAAATACTAGTTTAATATTTAACATATTCTAACAACATATTTCTAACATGTCAAAATAGTAGAATTGGGCTTCCATCCTGTAATGGAGTAAATACTAGTTTAATATTTAACATATTCTAACAACATATTTCTAACATGTCAAAATAGTATAATTGGGCTTCCATCCTGTAATGGAGTAAATACTAGTTTAATATTTAACATATTTTAACAACATATTTCTAACATGTCAAAATAGTAGAATTGGGCTTCCATCCTGTAATGGAGTAAATACTAGTTTAATATTTAACATATTTTAACAACATATTTCTAACATGTCTTCTACTGGATGAGGGCAGGACGTAGCCCAGTGCTACAGCGCACGCTCGACGCGCGGTCGGTCTGGGATCGAGTCCCGTTGGTGGGGCCATTTCTCGTTCCAGTCAGTGCACCACGACTGGTATATCAAATGCCGTGGTATGTACTACCCTGTCTGTGAGATGATGCATATAAAATATCCCTTGCTGCTAATCGAAAAGAGTAGCCCATGAAGTGGCGACAGAGGGTTTCCTCTCTCATTATCTATAACCATATGTTTGACACCATATAACCGCAAATAAAATGTGCTGAGTGCGTCGGTAAATAAAACATATATTTTCTTTCTTTCTTTCTACTGGATGAAATATATGTTTAACAGTATGAAACCTTTCTTCTTCCTCTTCGTTCATATAAGTATAAGTGTTAAGAAAAATGTGACCACGAATTATAACCATATGGCACCGATGTGATACCATCATCTAAAATATATCTTTCGTCATCTGAAGGTATTAAGGCTATTTTTTGTTTTTGATTGTGTACAGAATGTTATTATATGAGCGAATCAAACTGAATGTTGCAGAGAACGGGTTTTTTTTCCCCTGAAACAGGCATTGTTTAAACAGTTCGTGTCGCAGAGACTTCTTTACAAACCCCCGTTTGATACCCTTTGCTTTTTTGTGCTCGGTTTTGGAATTTGTATTTTTATCAATGATAGTAAAACTATAATTCTTAGCTGTAAGTCCCACAAATTCGTCAATGATTGCACCACCAGCTTCGTCTTTCATCAGTCCTGTCACCTTGTGTCTTGACATAGAAAATAGTGGATGATCATTGGGAAAGTTGGACATGTCAAATAAGTAACTATTTTGTTTCATGAATTCATAAGGGTTTAACAGGTTTCGTGCGGGGAAGCCTTGATTTCCATAAACAAACTATCAGTGTCAGTCATGAGTAGTCTGACTCGATCATTGTATTGTTTTACCATCGTTTCGTAATAGAACGATAGAATGTGTCGTTTAGCATGTTGTAAAATACAAAATCCTACTGCAATGGGTTTGTTTAAAGTAACTGTAATTCTCTGCAGTTGGACTACAACTAGGTCTTCCGAAAAAATATTGACGTATTTGAAATTGGATTTAGCGACGTATCGTCTCAGTCGCTCTCGTTGTGTGATAAGCTCAACCTGTTTGTATTTTCTCACCGACTCGATGAATTTCCCGTAACATACATTCGACATTGCTTTGTATAAGTCCTGTGAACTCATCTTTAGAGTGCTTTCGTTTTTCTATGTTCTGAACTACAAAAAGGTCTCATCCACTTTGACTGCTTAAATCTTAAGACTTTGTGAATTCGTTTCAGTTTCAGCCCAAGTTTTAAATATAATTGTAACGTTGCAAAGTGTATAATATAGTTATCTCTATCTTTTAGTGTACAAAACAACTTTTTTCCAGATGGTTTGTTTAAATTTAATCCAAATTCTTTCAATAACTGTTTACAGTATGGAGAAAAGTCTTCTGCTGGTATATTATCGTGGACTGGTGCAAGTTGGAAAGCGGCGTGTTTTTTTAGGAGTTCGCGTGGATATTCTAAGTCTACTTCCAAAATGTATCCCAATTCATCCTCACTATTCAACCTTATCCAATCAATATCGGCGAACTCTTCGGGTGACATGAACTCATAGTCACAGAGAGCAAGTTGTTCTAACATTGTGGTGGCATACAGAGAATTAACATCCATATACATAAGGTTGTTTGTGTCTGGTTTGGAATCAAAATCACTCATATATTATTGTTTGCCTTGGGATATCTGTGTGAAATCATTGATACACTACCCCTTAGACCTTTTTCGATGACACCATACATGACGGGATCTGTAAACAGATCGAGCTCTATATTGGTCATTTTTAAAACAGCGTCTAACGCAAAACCAGGGAGACTTTTGCAATGATACGGATCCAGTTCGTAACTTTGCAAATAAAATATATTGACCACGTCGTTAAAGAAAACCCCTAAACACTTTTCGGTGTTGTATATGATTTGCGTACATTAACTGGTTTATAAGGGAGTTAACTCTTGTTAACCTGTAGGAAATACTCACCAACATACGGCTGAAACCGCCGTGTTGTATTGAGTGATACTCTCTCCAATATTTGTGGTTGTTGCAGTTGCTGCTATTGTTGTTGTAGCTGCTGTTGTTGTTCCTGTTTTTGCAGTTGCTGCTGTTGTTGTTCCTGTTGTTGCAGTTGTTGCAGTTGCTGCTGTTGTTGTTGTAGCTGCTGTTGTTGCTGTTCCTGCTGTGGTTGAAGCAGTTTTTCTTCATCTGTTTGGGTTAGTGAGAGCATCTCGCTCTCTTCTTGTAACTCACTTTCCAGGATATCGATTGCTTATAGTATTTCATCTCCATGCTCCACAAGAGCACAGAAAGCAGGGGCGGAAAAAGTCAGGGACTTAATCCCTGATTTTGTAATTTTGTTCAGGTGAACATAGACCTGGGTGTTAACGTCCCAGATTTTAACCATTGCATGGTCCTTGTAAAAAAGTTAATTTTATGGCTTTCAATCATATTTAATATTATTTTAGATAATTTTTCCGAAGAATACTCTTGCGTTCTCGTATTTTATTGAAACGTGTAACAATAACGTAAAACCTTTTCAGATGATTAATAGGTATCTATTAACCAATGAGATTTAAATTTAAACCGTTTCCCACGAGTTACTGAGTTGGTGACTAGTTTTTTTTTCGTTCTATTGCCCTGAAAGAGCACACTATTAACAGACATTAAAAATGGTAAAATTGCTATGTCATAATTAAGTTTCTATTCACTGTAGAACTCACAGCTATCATCTAAATCTCAAATATTTTTAATTTCAATGATGTCTTTGAAATTAGTGATTCCAAAATACTTAATTTTTCAAATATAAAACACATTCTGTTTCTTCAACCATGCAAGACTATTTTGACACAGCACCATAGTAACTCCAGACTTCGAGGATCCTTTGATAGATCATTACCTATGGAAATAACAGGTGTGTCGTGTATAAATGTCTTGGGGTAGAACATTATCAAAATGTCATTAATGGTTCACTGGCTGGAACGAGAAATAGCCCAATGGGCCCACCGACAGGGATCGATTCCACATCGACCACGCATCGAGCGAGTGCTGTACCACTAGGCTACGTCCCGCCCCTGGATTGTTTGGAGTAATAAATTTGTGAATGGATTTATGGATGTAAACCAGAGAAACACCTCAAAGAAATGCAACCAAGCAGTTGTTGCAGCAATTGCATGCTTTGTGCAATAAACATGGACTATTCGGGACAAATGTTGTCCAGTGTTCACCATAAAAGGCCAGACATTCACTCGTAAATCATTGCCACTCTGTGCTGCCTTCAGAAGTCCAGAAGTCAGAAAAACACCGTTAGTGAACTGTTTGATCCAATTTCGTCATGCCACGCCTCAGCGAAAATGACAGATGGCGAGTCATAGGGATGCTTGAATCTGGGACCTCGCAGCGTGACGTCGCACGTCAATTCAACGTCTACAGAAATACCATATGGCGCTTATGGCAACGATATCAACAAAACAACCAAGTCAGGGACCGTCCCCGTAGCGGCCGACCACCCGTGACAACCCCTCGCCAAGACACATGGATCCGAACCACGCATCTGCGAAACAGGTTCCAGCCAGCAACCCTCACAGCCCGTACCACCCCTTTCTCCAGCGTTTAGTGGCCTCAATGTGACGATGGTGCCAGGCCTGTATCAATGCTCAAGGTGGATACACTCGCTACCGACTGTGTGAACTTCGCTCTGGACCCTCTCTAGTGATGTGGCTCATTTGCATATGGCAGGTGCGCCCTTTTATGGATTAATGCTTGTTTCCATACCTTCGGATATTTCTCTTTCCATGTTATAACGTGTCATACACGGCAGTAAAACTTATCATCAATTATCTTTGTCTTTTGTGTGTCACAATAACTTTTGCCTTTTAGTATATATAACAAGCATGGTTACTAGTTGAGACGAGAAAAACCCAATGAGTCCACCGAGGAGGTTCGATCACATGACCCTCGATTGATCGCTTTACGACTAGGCTAGATATAATCAATAAAACTGCTGAGGTTATTCTCAAATGGTCCAATCCGCTATTGTGTGCTCCACAACTGGTATATCAAACGTTGTGGTATACGCTATTTGTGAGTGCGAGTAATAAACCCATTTGCTATTAGTCGAAAGGAGAAGCCTATGTGGCAATAATGATTGTGTTAAGTACAATAAACTCAACAGCCTCAAATTGAGAAATGCGGTGCGGTGTTGTTCAAGCACGCGTTCCTTTCCATTTTTGTGTTATTACAATTGAAGTCGGTATCTTATTA